>NW_017296059.1:941666-956931 GCF_001594075.2 Trachymyrmex cornetzi
TAAGTTCCGACGTTAAGTAATCAGATTAGCCCCGGAACTAACCTCGAACGCCGCTGAAAACGTTGCGGCGGGGGAGTTTCGCGTTAATCCAGTTTTGCCCTTGCGAAATTTCGGCTCGGTAATCGCTTAATAAGAAAAAAAAGAAAAAAAAAAGAAAAAGCGGATTTCGCGATGTGGCAACGCGGAACCGTTGTGAGAATCTCCGAGGAAATGCGCTACATCTTTCTATGAAGCTAAACGGTTCGGTCCAGAGCGAAATCGACAAGGTAATTTATAAGATTCATCAATTCTTATTTATCATCGATATTCACTTGCGACACGTATTCGTGATAAATATCAAATACTCAAAACATGCAATTTCCTCTTCGTTAAATCTTCCTAAGATCTCATCGCATCATCGTATCGTGACGCTCAATATCATCGATGACGTTATTCCTTCAGAGATATCTTATCCAACAGTTCTATTAAAATACATTTATTAATAGTTACTTTTTTCGAACGACGTTACGTGAACGCGGATATATCTTCTCGAGAGATCTCCGCGAAAATTGAAATGCGCGAATTCAACTTATAGTGAATTCGAGCGCGAGCCGTCTCGCTCTCTAAAGCGGAAACTTCGGCCGTCGCGTTAATAATTATAATTACATTATCGCGCCGTGACGTCCGATACGGCGACGTCGTCGGCTGCAAATTTTCAAGCGGCGAGCGCGCCGAGGGAAATAACTCCAGACTTTTCCTCCCGCAGCAATAATTCAGTCGGGCCTGACTTCCGCGAAATGTATATCTGGAGTTAATCGTGTTTTTATCACGGGAAAGAAGAAGAGGAGAGAGAGAGAGAGAGAGAGAGAGAGAAAGAGAAGAGCTCTCGAACTTTTAATCTCTCAGATTCTCGGAATAGTACGAATATGAGTCGCGCTATAATTCACCTATGTTTCTAAGAATTCAATTATACATAAATAAGATAAATGAATCCTTTCTCTCGTCGATTTAATGCGAATTATTATATACATAAAATATCTTGATATTGACGATGTAAAATATAACAACTTGTCATGTGTTTGTTCATAATATCAAAACTATTTATGATTAATTTTTATAGATATTAAATAGTTTTTATATATCAGAATAATTATATAATATAATATATAGATAAATAGGTTCGTAGCTCTCTTTTGTATTCTTATATTATTTTTATGGAGCCTTTTGATATATTATTTAATAATAATAATATTATTGAAGTGCAATTTGAACAGAAAGAGATATAAGTATAAATGAAATCATAAATATATATAATACATCATAAATGAAACAGAGGAAGACTTATGTGCATACCAATAGCCGAGGCATTAGCTGTATAAACTTAACAATATATTATAATATAATAATAATATACTACAGTATATATTATAATATTATATATTTGTATATAATGTGTATAATATTTTAAAAAAGTATTATGTAAGTTTTTGAAATTATATACTATTATCAATTACTTATAATATCCATAGCCATACCTTCTCTTAATGTTTATTATACTTGGCAATGAGTCTTATACGTCACTGTTAGAGTTTTCGATTTGCCCGCGGATATAACTCGCACATTGAAAGACATAATACGAGAGGGGGAAGAAAGAGACAGACAGAGAGACAGAGAAACAGGGAGTTCCAACTACCAGCAGCAGCAGCAGATACGAGTTGCGCGAGTGTCAACAGACTTCGGCGGGTGCCTCGGGAGAAGAGAACTGCCGTCGTCGTCGTCATCGTCGTTGCCTACTCGTTCGCGTTGCACTAACGAGGAACTCCTTTAATTGGACGTTAACCCGCTCGGCGACACCGAAGATACACGAAACAAACTTTTATCGAGAACACGTGGAATTTGAGAGCAGTGCTTCAGTCGATTCGACAGAACCTTAAAGAGAGAGAAGGGAGGGAGGAAACAAGAGCATAGAGATATGTCGAAATGAAAAAAAAAAAAAAATCTCGCCGGAACGAAGAGCGGCGTTAATTCCTCCTGTTCGCCATCTTTCGCCAAAATAATGAGCCCAAATGACTTCGCCGTCACGTTGCCGCCGCCGGCGGTAATTGGGCAAATACAGTCATTAGCGGCCGTACGGCAGAGAAGACCGAGAAGAGGAGGAGAAAGATGGAGATTCCTCAGACCGAAGCGACGTATGAATAATTTCGCTTCAAAAAAGATCTGCTCCATTTTTTCCTGCTTGCCACTCCCGTAAGTGCGATTCGCATTTTCGAAATATTTTCGAAGCGAAATAAGAAATGTGACTTTTTTCTTTCAAATGAAAATATTTCCTGAGACATTTCCCGATATTTAGTGTGCGGTTCGGTACTTTGCTGACACAAAAAATCGGACTTTCGAGT
This sequence comes from Trachymyrmex cornetzi, assembly GCF_001594075.2. Classification (NCBI taxonomy): domain Eukaryota; kingdom Metazoa; phylum Arthropoda; class Insecta; order Hymenoptera; family Formicidae; genus Trachymyrmex; species Trachymyrmex cornetzi. The sequence continues at coordinate 944,042 of NW_017296059.1, forward strand.
ATTTTTCTATTACCCTTTCCTACCACTGTAGATGAACTTTAATCTTGGTTTAACATACTTTTCATATTTTTCTAGTTCTAAGAATTAGAAAAGGATAAAGAATTAAACCGAGATTAAAGTTAACTACATTGTTAGACGTTCCTACATTGGTAGAAATGGACACAAGTCGTATTTCGGAAGCGAATCAAATTTAAACTAATTGAAGAGTATTGAAAACGTACAAAGAATTCAATTGCAAAAGAGGAGCTATATAGAAAATATAATTGCGTTTGCCATATAGTTTTCTAGAAATAAGACAATTATGTTATTTCTCTTTTATTCGTTTATTCAACCTCTAATCCTTTCACAAGAAGGATTTCCGATCCTTTCAAGCGACAGTCGAGATAATACTCGGAATAATAACGTACGCGGACGTATCTAATAATGAGTTACACGAGCGTGAGATATGACGTTGGTCTTTACAAACGGAATACAAACAAAGATCATTTCGCCGCGTTCCTAGACACGTGTCTAATTAAAAAGGCGCGTGGATGTGGCTTTACTTTCCCACGTACCGCTGACTGTGCGTTACCATTTCCGGTGTGCGGCAGCGCGAAACGAACCAAGCGGCTAGTTGTCGCATTATATCAACATTAGCTTCACTCACTCGGCTCGTATCTCCCAGTTAAGTGATACGAGCCCTACTAATACAGAAGCAAGGCGCGAGAGCCGAAGGGAGAAAGACCCGGGCGAAGGAAGGGATGAGGGAGAAGCCTGGTAGTATAGTATCTACACCGTTGCGCGTATAGCTAATGCACCAGTGCAGGTTATTACTGCAGTTTGCAAACAGCCGGCAGAACGGTAATGCAATCAGCAGTGATACAATCACGCGTGTACCATTCCGGTAACTTCGGGGCGAGTGCGGGTTGGGAGATGAAGCAAGGGGGTGGGAATTGAAACGACGTTTCACAAAGGCCCCGATGAGCATGCTGCGACGTTGCGCGTCATCCGTTCCGTAAACTACGACACGTTAAGGAATATAAAATGCAGAAACGCGGAACAACATGTTTCGACAGTGACAATAGCAAGAACGAATAATGTATTAATTTTTAATATATTATTTCTAATTTTTCATACATTATTCTAAACTTGTCAGCGTCTTGAAATTTACTTAAAATGATATAAATTTATTTGAAATCCAAAATATATGCTGATAATTTTTCCTTGGTTAATTTCTTTTTTTAACATATTTTTTGCAATTCCCAAAACTACTGGTTCGGTAAAAATGATAATTTTATTTATATACATATATACATATATATATATATGTATATTATAAAATTGGATTTATTATACATAATGAATAAAGTCTTTTTAATGAGTTACGCACAAATTGTGTTATTCATCAACATTATAAAACCATATATTTGATAGAGGAAGTTAATTCACGGTTTGATAATGCAAAGCTTTGAATTACAAATTATTAGAATTATCACTGCATGCTTGTATCTCTTTCCAGATATTTTGCAGAATTTTCGATCGACTGATACGCGTAACTCGTGATAATTAGCAATTAATTATTTAAACAATTAATACATTCATCATATGCAGAATTCTTCGTTAAATATCATTTAACGCAAAGTCCTTTATTTCACACTTAATTTTACATTGAAAATTTAAAAACGTTAAAATTTAATTTATAGAATTATAATTCCCGTCAGTAATTAATTTAATTGTTATTGTTTTAACAGTTACATCACTATCATTGAAAATTGCTTTAATAATGAATCTCTCATTATTACGTCATACATTACAATTGAATTATAACTTTTTATTTATATCTCTGCCATGAGAATCATACTTATATTTACGCAATTATATTTATGCGCTTTATTATGTAATGTACACGTCTGATTTGCGAGAGTTTTTGATTGTTCTGCGCTTGTCTCAACCCTTCAGGTCTATTTTACCTAAAACATGGTCTCCACAATGAGCCCACACTGAGAGGAATATGACGAGCGTCTCACGAGCTAACGGTTTATGCAGCGTAATGCAGCGCTACGTAACATATGCGCTTCATTTCTATATAATATGTCCTGAGGTATATACAATAACTTTAATATACATATATATGTCTCATTCTCCATACGTATACAGAGTGTTCCGCAGCTGTTGACTTGCATTATTTTAATGAGGATTTATTTCTATGAATGAACCCAAGTCGATTCTCCCTGGATCTTTATCGTAACTTTATTTCTTTAATCCTGATATCAATATCAGATAAAAACAGGTCGAATATTTTGTTGAATAAACTATACGTTAACATCCAAAATAACCAAAACACTAAATTCTATATTCCATTCGGATATCTGTATCCATGAAAAATGAAAATTCCTCGATTTTTTATTGTCTAAATAGATAATAATATTAGCATCCACTTGTTATCGAGATCAGAGGATCGGTACACTCTTCGTATAGATATGTGGCTGTAGTACACCAGGTATATGGGACGAAGAGACGTCGAGGATCATGAGAACATAACTCTCATGGAAAAGACTCAGGGCGACCTCATCTCTATGTTAATCTTCCCTCCGCCCCACGAAAACTCTCCGCGCCCTTAGCCTGAGGCGTTCCTACAGAGGAGGACCAGGGAATGCGCCTTCCTCCTCCTTTGCCGTTCGCGCGGCTCGTTTGCGGCCTCGAGGCTAGCCGGTTAGCCCGACTTCAACCTGGTGGACCACACCGACGCAAACGACTCCGCGATATTTGTTCGCGCGACTGGAAATAGGATACGCACCAAGTGGTGAGCACCGTTCGCGATCGGTATCGTGGGCGACGGAGAACGGGAATGAACAAGAGTTGACAAAAAGAAAAATCGTCAGCCTTGACGTTGTTCTAAGGTACCACTTTCCATGTCATGAGCGATATCGATAATGATTTCTGTGCCATCGATACCAATTCAATATCTTTTCATGAATTTTCTAACAGTTAGTAAAATTATTCTGTTAAATTATAATAAATTAGAATAAGGCCCGATTGTTTATTTTCTGGTTAACTTGTGGTTAGATCTTAATCTGATGATAATGTAAAAATTGTATTTTTTTTCTAGCTATGTTTAACTAAACTGATGATTATAGGGTGAAAAAGTTTTGAAGTTTTTTAGTTTAGTGATTAACCATAGCTGAAAAAAAAACACGATTTTTACATTATCATCAAGTTAAGTCTGACGAGAAAAGATAAGAGGCCGAACCTAAAAGATAATTATCCGGTTAAGTGAGGTAAAGTCTAAATCACAAGTTAATCAGAAAATGAAAAATATGACCTAAGCAAGCTAGAGAAAGAATAATCTGTGAGATTTAATGCCAGTTAAAAATCAAAATGGTTGAAAATTAAACATAGTACTAAATCAGTGTACGAACATTCACTTTCTGTAGATGTTGCCTTTTTGGGAATTAAAACGTTTTTTTTTTAAATTTAGTAAACTAATTCCATGATCAATACTCGTTTCCTGGCAAATCACGCATGAGAATATGGCATGGGATAAAAAGAAGCGCTAGGTCGAAGAGATGTCTCGTCGAAAACGGGGGCATAAATATCAATAAATGTCCGCGTGTAACAGGGAGAGTGAATCTTTCGGCGTTTACGGTTGAAGGAATTAAAACGAGTGCGACACCAACACGCATCTTTATGCGCTCGCTCGCGCTCATATTATATTTATGGCGAGGATTTTCCCCGGGCGCGCACGTGCGTTACGCGCGAAAATTATAGCATGTAGGTGCTCGCCGTTTCCCGATGCCTTCGCAGATATACGGATCGTTAAACGCGACAAATTTACGCGCGTGTCTTTTCACGACGCAGTTCGGCACCACGGCTGACTTTATTATCATATGTTTCGCGCCTACACCTATGAGTCGCGTTTAAACGATCGGATGGCTCGCGACATACGTGTCAGAGATGAATAAGACGTATCGAATACAGGATCTTTTATGAGGGATGAAATTGAGAAAAGACATTTTAATTTATAGTCGAGCTTTTTTTCACAAAAATTTCAGTTAATGTCATCAAACCATGAGTTAATTGATCGCAATAAGAAAAATTTAGAAAAATGTAGAAAAATAATGTGCAATGTTCATTAAAATTAATGGAAAATTTTATGAAAAATACATGGAGAGAGAAAGAATGATGTTGTTGAAATATTTAAAAAATCTGAAATATCTAATTGTAAGATTTAAATTTTTTTTAAATGTAACTTTAAAATATAACTTTTTTTTATGGATTCTCTAAATTAAAAATAGGAACAAGGCGAATGAGAGTATAGCATAGTTAGCAATATCTGTAGTCAAGCTTTTACAAAAATCTTAGTTAACGTCATTAAATTATGAACAAAATTAATTGCAATAAATGTAGAAAAATAATGTGTAATATAATGCTCATTAAAATTAATGGCAAATTTTATAAAAAATATACGAAAAGAATGATTTTACTGAAATATTTAAAAAAAATATGAAATATTTTATCTAAGATTTAAACCTCTAAAAAATATAACTTTGACGTGGACTCTCAACTTGAAAACAACAGTAGGGACCAAGCAAGGTGAATGAGAATACAGCATGATTAGCAATATAAAATTTAGTTAGATACACATTTAAAAAAAATTTTGTTAGATCATTAAAATATGCAGAAAATTCAAGCATAGTGAGCAATACTACAAAAAATTTTGATATTCTAACAACCAGCTTGAGTGTCTCACATAATTATTTTGATAGGTCAACAAAATTATTTTCAAATTTATTATTTAGAGTGTATTTTAAATATTTAATTAGAACCATTTTTTCTGTGTCGTCATCTCGAGTGATTCTATACATATATCAAGCAAGGAAGAATGAAATATGACATTCACGATATTAATCGACGTATTTTACGAACCACTTTATATAAATCTTAACCTTATAGTTTCAGGGCTACCAAAAGGTCAATGATAGCGGGATCGGAAAGGTATAAGAAGGGAGGAGGGTCAGGAAAGCTCAACGCGATATGAGATATGAAATTATTTACAAGCCCGGCCAATAAGCTATCAGAAAGCTATTAAAAGTTTTCGCGATCTAGAAATAACGTCTGCACCCGGTGGGGTCCTCCCCAAGGAATGATCCACCCCTCTCCACGATCCACCCACTCAAGCTCTATCCCCGATAACGTTTCTACGGTATGGGAGGGATGCGTGCCGTCTGAATGACTTTTTTTCTTTATTTCCAGCGCTTTTCTTCTGACCGCACGTTACTGCCGCCAGGAAGAAGGAGCACTTCCGACGTCCAGCGTTGAAAACGCGTTCGACGGAAACCACCGCCACCACGGCCGACCAAGATCCTTCGTCTTCTTCTTCATTTTCTTTCTCGCGCAACTACCTCGACGGGCGATTTCTCTTTTCGTACAGCAAGCGTTTCGTAGTGCCCATTGAATTGTCTAAATCAGAGGTTCTCAACCGACATAAAATCGAAAGGATACAGATGAAATCGATACAGCTGACAGAGCAGAATTTCATCGAATTTGTCGATCAAATAGCTTGCAAACTAATTGATACAACATTTAACATAATCTGAATTTTGGACTAAATTCTGAAATATTAAATTAATGGTTATCTTTCCGTTCATTTGATTAAATTCAGTTCCTTTCATTTATCTCGTTTAAATGTTCGATGATGATGTTGCATGTATAATATGTAATATGTTATATATTCAAACGCAGATATATATTAATTTCTGTATAAATTTTATTTGGAAAAATTAGCGCAAGATAGATAAAACAGTGACGATTTTTTTTTGCTTTTTTAGAAACGCTTAAAACTCCAGATTACGAATTGTCGTTTCACGTTGGAACTTAGTTATTTGAAATTATCAAATTTCACATAAATCGAAATTCGGAAATCGGAAATGCTGAAATTCGTGAAATGCTGAAATTGTCTATTATTCTTTTTTTTACATAGAAATTGCTTCTCGTTTCCGTCGTTATCAGTTCAGTCCATTTTGTTTTCCACAATAGCGTCGTTTGCGCATTCTGTCGAAAGCGATTATTAACTCACTCTCTTGTTTCTCTCGGTCGAATATTTATTTTTTTCTGTCGCGACCATTTTTTTTCGAAGAATTAAAATTTAGCACAAAGACCATCTCACGAAAAAAAGTTCGCTTGAAAAATGACTCGGGATAAAGGTTTAATGACCGCAATTATTTACGTCGCTGGTAAAACGTGTTGCCGGATTTTGTATCTCATGTGAAACGAGGAACAGCACCTAGCGCAGTCGAATGGTCGGCCATTCAGATTCAAATTTCGATAGGTCGTTCGAAGTACCACCGATTCATATTCGATCCGGTCCGGACTTTGCGTTTACGAACATCTGGACAATGCAACGAAATCGAGAGGATTGTTGATGCAACAAACAAAAAACCAATTTTGAAAGAATAATCTTTCAAAGGGAGAGAGAGAGACAATAAAAAAAATTATTACAGAAATTCTGCAATTTAACTAAATGAGTTTAAATAGTGACAAATTCTAATGTTCATTCAATCTTCTTTTATCATGATTTTTCCAATAATTTTTGGGTTACTTCAGTTATATACGAGTCATTTTTCTAACTCCACAAATTTTGCGTGGAGGGCTATTGAAATATTTTGGCAATCTTATCGGATCGTTCCCTACGAGGGCGTCGATACTTCCATCACAAATTCCACAATTACCAAATAGAAAGCTCGAAGAACGAATAGGGACGACATGTTTCGGTCGAAGGTCTCGCGAAAGTGTAGAAACAAAGTTGGCACCCTCGTCGTTATCGAAATTCCACGAGGGTTCTTTCAATCTCTCTGTTAGATGTGTCCCCTGCAAACTATTTCATTCACGTGATATGTATTAATTCTCATTCTCGAACGTGTTAATGGTAAAAAAAGCAAAACCGAAAAAAAACATATTACAATTTACGATTCTAATAAGCGTAGTTATTATAAACTTAAGAATTAATAAGTATATTAATCTACATTTTCTACAGTTTCTGGTGTCTCTCGAGAGTCGTCATTAAACACATATGACAGTGCTGTCACCGTCGGTAATAACAACCACGGCGGATCGTGAGCCACCCTCTCGTCAAGACGAGATCTCGATCGAGTTGCCCTCCATCCTCTTCCCCGCAATGGTTAGAAGTTACGAACTCCTCCCGGAGATCGTTTAATTCGAGCTGCCGCCGGCGTCGAAAGGGAAGGTAACGGGATACCTAAAACTCCGTCACCCTCAAGACGCCGGCAAGCCACCCCTGTAAGTTCTTCCGCCACCATCGCTGCCTCTCCTTCTTACTTTTACCCCTGTGAGTCCGCGGGGAGAGCTTTTGCACGCACTCGTGTCTCGAGTTTCTCACCGGTGCTTTATTAAGCCGAAGTCTCTCCCCTTAATGGAAACGATTTTGGCAAGCTTGCATGCTACACTAACAGGATAGCGAGCACGCCGCTAAGGGATGCCAGAGACACCGACGTGATCTCAGTGAAGGCAATCTTGGTCTTTACTAATCTTAGTACGCCTCAACGGGCGTTAGCAACCTTGTGATTTCATGGATACATAAATAACGAGATTGTTTGAGTCATGTAAAGTCGAGTTGCATTTTGCAAAGAGTGTAACAAATGTGGAAATAATGTTTTCGATTCTTTTCATTGAATTTCCATACTTTTCATTGGACATACAATTTTTTTTCTCTATCTATAAGTTTGTTCACGTTGTGATCCCCCCAAATTTTTGCACTTAAAACGAGATAAATATATATTCAGGTGTGAAAAGAGAGAAAATAAAGAAAAATTCTCTATAATACAAAAAATGTAAACACGAACAGACCTTATAATAAGATTTTTTTTATTTATCTTCAAACTTGTGTTGAAAACCTTACGTATACATCAAAAACAAAAATGAATTAAATGTACTTGCGACGTTAATTTAGTCTCAGAGATTAAAAATTTGTATTAATAAAAAAATGCGTACATACATAAAGAATTTTAGCCATTTTCTCTGTTTTTATATCAGAAAGCGCATAAAAATTTCAAGGAAAATAACATATAATATTATTTAGGTGACCAACACGAAGAAAAAGAATTTTGTTAATTTAACAAGCCATACACCAGTAACTTTAACAAATAATTTGTAGATATAGACAACAAATTATATTGATTTAATTTGTTGTAATTACTGCTAGTCTACTATTCCAACCATTTATAAGTAATAGAAGCAATTTATGTAAAATCTAACCTATTTTTTGATAATCTTTTATTGACTAGCAATAAACTCATTATTTTTGTTTATATCGTAAATCGTGTATTATTTGTTACATTAATGGATAATGAGAAATTATTCGCAATAATAACCGATCGATTCATTTTCCTATCAAATCATTACATATTTGTCATCCCTTTTTTATTCGTATAACAAACAGCTCATTTCTCTCAGTGAATAATTATATCGTTTATTCTACATTTTCGACACGCTATATCTCGATAATAAGCGCGAATACGAGTCCATGAAATGTGAGGCGTGCGACGAGAGACGAAGAACTTTTATCACGCGCGACATCGCATTAACGCGCGCTCGTATCGGAACTTCCGGTTACCCGAAACGCGTCTCGCTGTCGTAGGAATCGCCCATTATTCGCGGACTCTCTCTCCACCCCGGTCGTAAAAGTACTTCCTCTAGTCTAGGAAGAGAAGGAAGAGGAGAAAGAGCGAGTGGACGACCAGCCGGACCCAGGGACACTAATCGCGATGGGCTTAACGAGTGATAAAGCCCGAGCTCGTGTGTCCATCGGGTAAACGTTGCTGGCTCCCACCCGTCGTAAACTCGGTTTAAGTGGAATCGCCGCGACGAGGAAGTCCGCAACATTTCACCAGCCACAGGGACTAAACGACGCGGAATCATTCACTAGTTTCCACTAAAAACTGTTTATTCTAATTTCGTTTCTACGCAGCGAGGAAAGGTTTTAATTGCGATAAATACATAAATTCTAGATATTCGAAAGAAAATTAGCGAAAGCGATGAAGTGTAATCAGCGAGTCTCCGATTCAATGTAGAAATATTATTCAATTTTATTTTTATATTTTATTACTTTATATTCAATTATTCCTTCTTTATAAAAATTCATGCACATAATAAAAGTCGGCCGTTACTTAAGTTTTGATAATAATGATCTTATATTCCCCTCGATGTACGAGAGATATATAATTTTCAAAATTACATAAATGACTGTGGATTCAAAATATCGTATATGCAAGATAAAATAAGATAGTGAGAAAGAGTTATATTCTCCTCTATCGTCGTATTTCACGTGTCGGTTACATGGCTAGATCATTCTTGATACAGCCCTGTTCGGCTACGGTATACGGTATATAAATGCAGAAATAGCTGGCATGAAATTCGCAGTGAATTACGCGGTATAGCGAATATACGGGAAATTTCAGCAATTTCGTCCGTACGAACATTAATCCGAGTAGACGTGAATTAGCAGAACCTTAACACGCTATACTGGGTGTTTCGGAAAATATTAGATCCGCAGTTAGTTAGATAAAGTGATGATGAAATAAAGAGGGTTCTTCGTTTTAGTTGATATTTTATAATACAAAATATAAACACACGTGAAAAAAGTCACAGTCGGTCAAGACGGTTCTTCATATCTAATTATATTTTTTTTGTGAAAAAAAATACCAAACTGTGTAATTAAACGATGTATTAATAGCTTTATGTAAAATAACTTTTCATAAATACATTTTATAAAAACTAATAGAATAATTTATAAAAATTTATGAAACAATTTTTTTGGGGGAAGTTTTCTTTTACGTTTCTTTAGAGCGCGAAGAGATGCAAACGCATCTTTGTGCATCGGCTTGTGTCTCCACCTCGTGCCGAGTTGCCACACTTTCGTTTCATCTACTCCAGCCACGTGAAGAATTTCTTTTAATTTTAATACATATCAGTTGTTCTATTCGTCCCTCTCGAAATAATACTTTGTATAAAAATACATATTCTCGAAATATTAGTGTAATTTTTTCACTTCAAAAACAAAAAATATAATAAAATAATTTTTTTGCGCAATTTCGATATCGTTTTTTTTTTCGCAATGTTTTCAAGCTTATAACGCAAGTAAAATAACCCATTTTGAGCAATTTCAGTTTGTATACAGAATTATAAATATTAGCAAACTTTTTCGATGAGATTGCATTTAGCTTTAGCAATTTTTTTTTCATGTGGTTATTTTCCGGAAAAATAAAAGTTTAAATTCCAATATACACACGTACGCTCTCAGCAGCTTTTTTGTGTATGAATTTTGCTCTGATTGATTAACTAAACATTTCTCGTTTCTATCACGGCCAGTCTTATATGATGTTGGAATAGACATAAACTTGCTATTTAACTACTCAGTTGTGTAGTTTATAACTAAAGTCATTCGTATTATTCCGCGACTTGGAGATAGAAGTAGAATAACGTCGCGGGTTTCGATATAGATTTCTCTTTCTATCATCAGGTCAGAACGAGATTGATTGTTTAACCTCTGAATCAGCGAATTATCTTCGCGATTACAGAAATGTACTTTTTTATATGACGTATTTTTACTTGGACATGATTGCAATTTAGAGTTTCCGAAAAACTATCGATTTTGTGTAAGAAAAACTATTTTCGATCAACATTTATAATAATATATCAGTTCTTCAAATTTAAGTATTTTTCAATGTACAGCCTTGGCCAAAAATATTAAGTACCTATATTTTGTTTATTTATTTGAAATTCTTTTATCTGTATTATCATTTATTGCAGTTACCGACATTATACATAAGTTCAAAGAGTTCTTGAAACAAGAAATAATTTACAACAAATGCCATAAATCAACTTTTTAATTAAAGCCCGAAAAACGGGGAGTTCCAGGGAGTTTAAACCTTGACCTAAGGCAATATTTTTCGCAATAAATCATTCGCAGATTTTAAGATTTTCATTAACATCTAACTTAATATTCTTATAAATGTCTATTAGCAAATTATTAAATTGCTTGTCAATTTAACAAAATAATATTATTACTCTGGTCCTGCTCATGATGGTGTTTCAAGACTGAAAAATATTTCGGCGCGCAATGTGCAGAATCAGATATATGTATATAAATTCTTAGAAATATCTAAGCACTAAGATCCTGCTTTGAACATAGGAATTTTCGTATTTAATTAGATTTATTTTCATCGGTCTAAATTCGTATCATATTTTTTAACTATAGTTTTATTGAAATTCTATAGAACTTCAAATAATAGTTATAAGGAGCATAATATTTTTTGGTCAAGACTGTATATTCTTCAGTACCGCGCAAAAAAAGAAACACAACAGACGAATATCTCGTTCGACAAAAATTCGTTTAGCGTGTTTATCTTAAGGACGTCCCGTCCGATGTACGTTCGTCAACGCGTGCCGTTTCTTCAACGATTTTCTGATGGAATAACGACCGAGCGATATGCGCGGGAACGACGTTGTTTTCAATCCGCTCGTTGGCCGTCAGGAGCTATCAGGATGATTCCGGCGTCGTTGACTAAATCGCTTTTGGCACCGAGCGTTGGGCACAGAGAGGATAGTAATTTTCTACACGAGAACGTGCACTCTATCTCTATGAGGACACTGACTCGATATCACGTTCGAGAGGACTGAAATAAAGTAAGTGCCGCGAATAAGAAGGCTGCGGGACATGCTCGCATTTTCGCCGAAGGGCACCCCCATAACTGTCTCTAATAACTGTCAGCCGCAGTCGCACTTATAAACTCCCGGATCCGGGATTCCTTCGCCGCCACGACGAGATTAATCCCGAGCTCACCTACCCTTCTGGCCGAGTACGTTTGCGTCGTAACTCTCTTTAATCCAAGAATAGAGTCGCGTTCTTCGTGCGAAGAAAGATACGCCGTTTCTTTCTGTATCGCTAGAAAAGAAATCCAGACTCGGCGAGGTGCGAACTCGGCTAATTAACTTCCGCTCTTTCGTCGCGTGACGTTATTAATTCTTGACAAGCTAGATCGCGATTTGACTTTCTTTCTCGAAGAAAGAACGAAAATCGTATTGCCGATATGACATTCTGTTATTAATTATAAAATTAATTTTTCATGTTTCTATCTTTTCGTGAAGCTTACGATTACTTTCATCGAATTCTCACCATCCGTTCGCTACTCCATTTTTCTCTCTACTTTCCTACATTTTTTTAGTCGTCGGATCATACCGGCATTCTCTACGCTTCTCCCTTTTTCTTTCTAGTGTCTGGCGCGGTATTGGATCTGGACGTAGCGTAGAGCTATCGTGTTACGTTTACCGCGAAAAAATTCCGGTCTCGCTGATTCGATCAACCTGCCGCGAGGACGGTACGCCACATGAAACTCCAAAAAGATCGTCAAGGTACTCTGCGAGAATCGTGCATCGTTTAAAGGAATAAAAACATAAATCATTATTTTATTTACGAAAAGTAAATAAAAAGTAGATAAATCTCAAGCATAACGATTAATGTGTGCAGAAAACATACAATCTCGCTATTATACACTGCTGACATTTGAAGTTATTCTTATGATTATTTAAAGAGTTTTTAGTTTTATCTTATTTTATGTTAATTTTATTATAGTTATAACTGTAATTTTATATACTTATATATTTTAAAACACAAAAAATCTATAAAAATGCTACTTGATTATAAAAATCTCAAAAAATTATTTTAATTCGGCAAAATAATATTTTAAAAATAATATTGCATATGTATTGTGAGACACTAAATTTTGTATGTGTATATATATATATATATATATATACATACATAAAATAAGCACTCGGTATTTATTCGATTGAAGTTGTAACATCCGTGGAGATTTTTGCGGATTTCAAGCGCGCAG
>NW_017296059.1:956944-1124159 GCF_001594075.2 Trachymyrmex cornetzi
TATATTATATATATATATATATAATAAATACGCGGTGGCATACAAAATATCGTATTATTTAATTATTCATGTATTCGATACGTTATCCAATTTTTCAGGCTTTGATAATTAATTCTATACTAGTTTTATACCAATTTTGTTAAAAATAAATGTGATATATAAAGCAAATGATTTGACAATAATATTTCGTGCCACTTTGTAAGAAACTGCACTGAAAAAAATTAAACTAGAAATTAAAAATTTAACCGGAAAATTGTCTGGTTAAATCTACTAAAATTCTAATTGAGATAACCGGAATTCTGATTGATTTAGTCCGAATATTCTGGTTTGTCCGTTTTCAACCAAATCATTTCTCTCAGTGTGAATCTTGTGATGAAAAAATTATCAAAGTAGTTAAAAAATAATAAAACCGTAATGTCAATCGACAGAGAACGCAGGTATCTTTAAAGTATGGTATTCTCTTTCGGGATAGAGAATTGAAGTGGAACTAATTCACAACAAAGATCCTGTCACTCGATGTGCTTGAAAAACAAGAAACGCAAGTTGCGCAGCACAAGTCGAGCGTAACGTGAAATTTTCACCATTTTCGGAAACGCTATGGTGAGATGGCTGAACTCATCGTCGAGGAAAAATCCTTGTCGCTCAAATGCACTCAAGAAAATAACAAGAAGTCGGGCGATTGGAATCGGTTGAAGGCGGAACGTGGCATGGGTACCCTTCACGAAGTCGATGAGAAAAATTTCTATGACGGAGAATGCACTCTCGTGGAATTAGCGAAAGGGAACAGAATCGGACCTCGTTGTACGAGATGGGTAATGTGCATGATGTAACACGTGGCTCGCAAAAACGACAGGTTCTCGGTGAAATTGTAACGTGTACCTCACGTGAATTCACGATAAGGTTCCTGCAACTTTATTGAATTTTCCATAACGGCGAGACACTCCCGATTCTGAATTCCGCCCGATCGTTGAGATGCTTCCGCTGCAAGATGCTCCAAGACGCGCGGTCGATGAAAAGTGCAAGTACATGCGAAAGTCGCGACCACGATGCGTTAAAACCTCAGTTCACTGATGTTCCCAGCAGCTCGAGCGGTAGTAAAATTTTATCGCCTGTCCCGGGTTTTCCCTCGGGAAAGCACACCTTCCCGAAACAGCCAACTAAAATCTACGATTTTTATCAAGTCCGCAATGTCGAATAAACCGAGAGCATATCTCAAAAGCACTTTTTTTTTCCTTAAACATTAATTTTCACTAGTACATGGGAAGAATGGGTTTTATCGAAGCATTAAAAATTTTAGCTAGATATAGATTTGAAAATAATTTGATTGGACTACCAAAATAATTATGTAGGACGCTCAAAATGGTTGCTAGAATGTAAAAACTTTTTGCAGTATAAATATAGTATCTGATCAAATTGCTATTTAAATTAATTAAATCGTGATAAGAAATCCGAAGATAATAAATCATAATATTAACAAATTCCATATATTATATTGTATTAAAGAATTAAAAGTTTTGAAATTAAATCCACTCGGAAAGAACGATTTAGCTAAAGTATCTAAAACTTTAAGTAGCTACAGATCTGAAAACAATTTTGTTGAACTATCAGAAACATTATATAGGACGCTAAAGTTTAATTAATGAGCAACGTTGCAAAAAGTTTTGACATTCTACCAACTTCAGTGTCCTACATAATTATTTTGATGATCCAGCGAAATTATTTTATATTTGTATCTAGCTAAATTTGTAGATGTAAAATCTTCTCATTCTATGCATGATTATTACTTTCATTAATAGCGTTAATTCTTCTCTGAGCAATATGTCATTCTAATGGATATTTTGGATTCTGGAGACGTATTTTCAATCTAAATTATTACGATTATCGATAAAGAAAAGGTCGTTAGTCTAGAAGGATCTCGCAGCAGGAAATGTCGCAAATCCGCGATCGATCGTGCGATAATCCACGCGGAATGGGTCACTCATCCGCGCGAGGTGAGGCCCCTCGCGATGAAAATCGTCGCTCGTCGAGATGCTTTTAGGAGCGGATTCGAGGTAATCCTCTTTGCGCTGGGTTGCGCGAAAAAGGAACACAGTAACGATGGTCGGTCGAGGGAGGACCCGAAAAAACGGTGCGCGTTCTTCACGCTCCGAAACTCGCCACGTGATGCACGCGTTATTCGCACTCGCGAAAGGATATTTTTAATTCCTTGTTTTTTATCGCTTTTCATTAAAACAAAAAACTCTCTCAATCCAAAACCACATGTCCTCAATGAAAACGAATCTGTACCAATTACGAACGTTCGTTTCCAGATACCTTTATCCCGAGAATTGCAGTTACTGGCCTTTCGAAAGTTTCAGTTCGCATTTTGTTTGAATGGAGACTGGCCGGCACTGTACCGTGTTAAACATGTAATCTCATTCTCTTTCATTCTCATTATTATTCTAACTAGAATTAAAAAATTCTTCGTTACATCGCTGTTAAAAATTTATGTCTTTTATAAGTACAGCGATTACTTTTTTGTGCATTAACCCTGCATTTTTTACGTTATACATTCTTAAAATTTTCAGGCAATTTCACGCTTTTTTTCCCCCAATATTATTCACAGTCAACACCAAAGATGTCAAACATCTTCCATTTTTTTACGAGTCGTATTCTTTTGTATACTTTTTATTTTTGTCGAGTCGTATTCTCGAGTCAACTACCTGCTCCATTTTCTTTCGTAGGGATTCCCTATTTATCGACAAGAATACAAACTGATCCTTATCAAAGTCCGATATGTTTCACTTTCGAAATAAGCCGGTATTATCTTCGTTATCTCCAAGATACCGAGCAACAATGACGATGACGACGACGATATGGTAAACGTGCGCCGCTTACCTTCGAAATCCGGCTCCGACTGCAGTAACGAAGTTGTCGATTCGCTACGAGCGCATCTCTGCCGCGGACGATTTTCCTTGCACTTGATTCCGCTCGCGCGAAATACCTTTCCGCGAACGGCGTGATAGAGTTGCAAGTCGTTGCAACCCCCTCCTTCGTTGTCACACAAACTACTTTGCTGATAACACTAAGGACACAGATCGCGAAAAAAAATCGCACGACACTTCACTCGTCGATCCTCACACGTGAAATCGCTTCGCAAAGTTGATGATGCAGTACGAAGACGTGCGGTACGAAGATGATGTAGCTGATGCTGAGTCTCCGCAAACGATAGAGCGAAACCTAGAAAGCCGCATGCGGCAGCCATATGCAACTCCGAGAAAGGTAATTCCGCCCTGTTTGCAGTGTTGCGAGACGCTCTTAAAGTCGGCACAAAGGGCCGTCTAGTCGCCTCCCTTCGTCGTCGCGAAGGGCAGTCGCCAACTCCGTGCTGCTGAGGTCAGTAAACTCCGACCGGCGGTAAAGCGTCGAGCACTTTCTCGCTTGCCACGGAAAGACGGGGTAGAAATCATGCGGTTACCACTCGCGACAGAACTCTCCAAGTCAAACGCACTCGAGATGACGACGCACTCGCAAAGCACTTCGACTCCGTTTTCTTTTATCCTGAGATGAGCAACGTAATCGTCGAAGGCACGTCGAATGTGGTTTTCACTCGTCAGTTTTCATCACACGGATCTTGCAATCCACCTTGTTGTCGTATCTTTCTACTTGCTCCGAGAGAATTTGAAAGATCCGTCCGAAGGTGGATGATCTCGAACGAGTTTACTCACAACCGAGTCGATTTCTCACGTCCGCAACGAAATTGGCGAAATTCGCCGGATTGTCTGGAGCGGACCGGAAAGAGAACTTCTTTCTTTTAC
This sequence comes from Trachymyrmex cornetzi, assembly GCF_001594075.2. Lineage (NCBI taxonomy): Eukaryota > Metazoa > Arthropoda > Insecta > Hymenoptera > Formicidae > Trachymyrmex > Trachymyrmex cornetzi. Next base: position 960,742 of record NW_017296059.1, read on the forward strand.
CACGGCGAGACGTGGAAAATCTAATCGAGGCGAGCTACCAGGTCGAATTTTCCAGCTTGGGATATCGGCAAGCGCGTTGAACGCAACCTCGAGTCTCGTCGGTGAGATCCGTTCACTTACGATCACGAATTTTCGCACTCGACCGGCGGCAAACGAGACTCCTCTTCCGCTGTTTCTCGCCAATGTACCACCGCACTATTTCCCCCTTTCACTCAATTTTCACGTTCACTTCCTGCAACGTATCGAAACCTCCTCAGCACTTCCCGTTTCTTTTCGCCGCGCGAAATATTTGCCCTAATTCCGGGCGAGGTGACGAAGACTCTGCCAAGTTCTCACTTACTAGGTTTAACACGAGAAACATTGACCGATAAGATGCTGCTTGTTTATTTCACTGTGTTACTCCAATCAACGATGGTGTTGCAAAATCCGTCGAAGTGCTCCGAAACTTCACCCGCGACTCAAGTCGGTTTGCGATTGAAACTTTTCTAGATCGCTCTAGATTCTCGACTTTATTGTTGCCTATCGTGTCACACAAACACTTTACTCTCTCCCTTATTATCTCTCTTGTTGTGAAAACGACCGTCGCTTCATGGCCGCGCGCGGCACACTGTTGCTCCGTACGATCGTCCGTCGCTTCGAGCTCGGTCGCTGGCTCCCACCAAGACCGTCACGACTCACCCTACCCTACAAGAGACCACCCCACCATGTGCCATTGCGTTGGCGATCCCCTCTCCGCGCCCCTATTCTCAGTTCGACCGACTCCTCTTCTTTCTTCGGGTGCGTGTGGCGGACTCCTTTCACAAGGGTGCCGGACACAAAACCCACGGGAGGGCAAAAGGGATACAGCGTGAGGGGAACGGGCGGTCCCATCCTCTCGACGCACATGTACACCAGGGGAGGGGCGGACGAGGGGATGGAGAGCTCGAATTTGTACGCTGTTCCGATTCGTCCTCTCGGGTTTCGGGGTCTAGGGAGACCCGTTGTTATACTGATGATTTCTTGATTGTTGGATTTGGCTTATATGAAAATATTTACTTGTTTTTATCATCTTCACAGTGGAATATTTATTTGGCAGTTCGACCGATAATAAATTATCTAACGTAACTGTTTTTATCATACATACGTGTACAAGTATAAAACATAAACAAATTTCTTCTAAATTCAATGTTATAAAGATGATCAAGTATATCGTAAAATTCTGCAATTTTCTAAATATTTTTTTCTTACACTTTTCTAAAAATCTATGTATTTGTTTTTCTTTTAATTCATATAAAATTAAAAGAGAATCGAATTATATAAAAATTAAAAATTTAATACTAAGGTATCACGTGAATTTGACTATTTTTTGTGGAAACTCTAAGCTAATGTACTTGGGTTGGGATTAACTTTCTGTGTATCACGTTTCATGGTCGATTCAGTTTAGTGTCCTTCAAGCCAGAGGCATTATATTCGAAGGATCATTATACCTGCCTGCACAGTGGTGCCCTCTCAATCGTGACAGGACATTACGTGTGCAGAAGGATATTTCACATATTCATGCGATTAACATCGCTTTAAAGTTTCATTATTAAAAAAAAAATAAGATTTATAACTCAACTTACTACAATATGAACAAAAAATTACATGAGATGATCGAAAGACAATATATAACCGAATAGTATTCATTATAGCAACATTATTTTATCGTAATATTTGCTAAAAATTTATTTAATACAAAGCAATTATTATTAGAAATATACAGAGAGCAGTTTTTTGCATCGATATTAACCATTTCTATTGTTTAGACTAATATTTCTTATATAAAAAATAGGATTTTAAAATGTTTGACTTTTCAAAATAATTATAATTATTAATAATTTTAAGTAAATAATTATGTGTAATAATTAATTATAAATAAATAATTGTTTTTGATTATGAAAAAAAAAGATTGTGATTGATGACTGACGATTATTTTTCAATCAATTAGAGCAAAGCAATCAGTGATTGTTATGCTCTGATTGATTGAAAAGTAATTGTCAATCATTGATCACAATCGTGCAATCTAGTGCGGTTATGGCTTAAGGCCTCAGCACAAAGATTGTTGTAACTAAGTCGTGAAACGTAAGTAGTAGTTATAGATTGACCAAAACATTGTGCGTTGACTTACGACTACGACTCACGTTTCACGACTCAGTTATCATCTTTATGCTGAGGCCCTTAAGCGAACGCGCGAGTTTACATCTAGCTTGCGACGATTGCGCACCGTTGGGCTCGCACAATAAGACGAAGCCATAAGCAAGAACGACGGCGTGCGTTTCGTCGCAGGAGTCTGTAAATAAGAGACAGTAAGCGGGTACTGTGAATTTCACAAGATGCGACGATGGCGGCGTTTTACATTATAGACACGAGTATCAGAATACTAGTTCAAACAAGGGAACTCACATCGTTGCGGGAAAACGTACTAATCCTACGACACAGCGAATCGCATCGTTCTCCATGTGCCTGCTACGACAATCACCTCCTGGTCGACGAATCCGGGAACGATCGATCGTCGAAAGACGACTCCCGAGGGAAGCCTAATCGACTGGCTGCGTTTGACGCCACTTCGCCCAATCTTTCAGGAAAGTTTTTCCGCATCATCCGTGCGGATTCCTCTGCACGAGAGACCGTAAAAGAACCCACCGCTTGCTAAGTGATATCGATTGCGCCACGTTGCACTTTCAAGCCCGCGGTGCATAACGGATCACGTAACCGATAATGATCACCTTGCGTCTCGGTACGCGTTGTAATTACTCTGCAAAACGTGGGTCATTTAAAATGCACCTATAGAAAATTGTTTAGCGATGAATTTGTAATCTTAAAATAACAGGTTGTTATTGTAATCATATATTGGATTTTCTTTTTGTCTATTTATTCATTTTTATGATAATAATTCGCAGAATATTAAAATCTATTAAAGTAAATATTTTTCTCTATGTGTTAGAAATAGAAAAAGAAAAGAGAAAAGTTCATCAACGATTTTAACCCTCAAACGCTATCGATACATAAATTTTATGTACAAGTGAGCGAGATTGTTGAGTGTTATGCCTTTAGTGGCCATTAGGAGGTCCAATCTGCTATACTAAAAGCTGGAACAAGCTAGCTTTTAAAAATCCTGTCCATTACATATCAGTTTGAACTTCCTGGTAATCAGTATTGTAACAGAGAACATGGCAAGTGATTTCAATTTTTAAGTAATTTGTGTTATTACATATTTTATTTAAATGGAGGAGATACATACTTGGAGAGATTACATGCTTTATATTATTTCAAGATTAAATTTAATGGAATGCTTATTCTTTTTTCCTTTTAAATTAATAATTAGGTTATTTGTTTTATATAGATCTATATTATAAATATTGTGTTACATTAATTAAGAGAGTGACCTATTTCCTTCTAAAATTTATTAATAGTAATACTATATATCGTTCAATATCGATAGCGTTCCATGATTAAAGATCAGATATTTCACAAAATTTGTCTTTTTATTTAATTTCGTGTGTGTATATTCTTATATGATAAGAAGTTATTGCCCTATTATAAATAAATATATACATTCTATTCGTTCTAATTATCGATTTATCGAGATTCGAGTCTCTCGGAATCTCAACATTTTCACGCGGAGTTAGGCGACTCGCTATACAAAGTAGGCTTTTCTTATCTGAAGACCGTTTATCGGACCGGCACCTCAAGCGTGGTAAGTCGGATTAGATGGACGAGGTAACGGAACGTCCGTCTTCTTATCGACACGGCGGAAATCCGTGGATTCCGATTCTCGCGGAACTCGCGGGACCATAATTCGACGTATGTGGGTCATTTAGCTCTCGCGAGACAGCGAGAGGAATGAAGGTGGAGAGAAGAACGAACGTAGGGGATATGCTCTGGATATGCAGCACGTGGACGGATATCCTCGGCGCGCTCGGAAGACCAGGAACGTGCCCGAGCCTTCGACGCGTCCGTAATATTACGGGGATCCCCCGTCGGCGAGACGTGTCAGAGCAGAAACGTGTCAGAATGACCATTACTCTTGAGAAGAATAAAGAATTGTGAGGGAAGATTTTTATCCCCCCACGCCATATGATACGATTTTTCATAGTTTTCATTTTTTCGATTTCGCGCGATCGTTCTCCCTACTTCTCTTTTGAGAAGACAAGAGAGCGGGAAAAGCAATTCTCGCCTCAGAGTTGCGAGACGTTTGCGGAACGAGTTGCGAACAAACATTCGAAGGAATTTATTTTATTGCTCGTCTCGGGGTATGCTTGCGCGATTTGAGGATAATGTGCACATCAGAACAAAAGGAAAAATCTCCTTTTATCTTTTATTTAATTTCTACAAACGCTAATGCAATTCCAGTTGAATGCAACCTATAAGATAATTCTTCAACACAACGAAAACGAGATATAACATTGCAATGGAATTCATTATTACAGGTATGACATATTCTAAATCAAAGCGCGGAAAATTGTGCAAAACAAAATTCACGTAACAGCGGAGTACGAGGTCCTTTTTGAAAATGTCTCATCCTTTAACGCATAATCCACCTTTGCAACGTATTTAGCGTGCAAAAACAAATGTGTTCACATATGAGGACCACTAGGACACCTCGTCCTGTACGAGTATCTCGTCTATAATGCATGCTATTTCCATAATTATTAGCTTTTATACACGTGACCTACTTTCTCTGCATAATATCACAATCTCGGTGTTGTCTCATTCTTTTCTAAGGGACTCTTCAAAAAATGCATATGTGATTTTATCAAAAATTGTTGATATGTATATGTCCTATTTGCATCTCTCGCAAATTATAATTATTCATACATATTTGTATAAAAATTACATTAATACATTAATCTTCGCTAATGTTTATTCATTTAAACAATTATATGCTGATTATCATGAGCTGTTTATTATTATTCGAATTTATTTTATTTTTTTATTGTTAATTTATGGGAAGTCAAGGATTAAGGGGATGCTAACGCGATGGCCCAATTTGATTGATGTCGATATAGTACAGATTTTTTTAATTTCAAATTAAAAATGTAGATAATGATATCTTTCATTTATTTCTTACATTATCGTTCTACTCAATCAAATACATCTGTCCTTATCTAATATATTGCAGCGCCATTTTTGGTGAAATCGAGCACCTACTGCTAGACATAATTACTTTGTTTACCATTTTGAATCTTCGCTAAGCATACATATGTATATACATGAATTACGTTCAAGCTAATATATTTTTTCTATACTTTTAATTTTACAAACTCAGTATTGTTCGTTCAAGTAATCCGAAATCCGCTTATGTTATTCATATGAACTGTAAAACTTTATACATGCCTCAGTGATCGAATTGTATAACGCCTGTCTCGGAAAAAATCGGAAATTCCAAGTTCAAACTTTGGCTGAGGTAATATTTTTCGCAATTAAATTATTTACAGGTTTTTAAGATGCTTATTAACATCATAATAGACGATCAATCTAATTTGAAATATTAATTTTAGCTTCAGTTTGCGATTGACTTTCAAATTCGACAAATCGTATCGGTTCGCAATTTATAAAACCAAATAATATATTTGTAAAAATTTGCATTTATAGTATTATTAAACACTAAGATCCACTTTTTGACAACAATAGGATTTTTTTCTGTTAATTGATAAAACTTTTATGTCAAGCAAACTTAAACCTTGAATGACAGTTACACGATCCAAAAATAAATAAATTTTTTAATTTTTATTTGATGCTCTTATGAAATTGACTCACTCGGATTTTCTACTTGGGCGTACTTTAATTTTGTAAAAAAAATTTGCAATCCGTGAAGCCAATTAGAAAATTTTACGCGCATTGTAATCCCTGGTAATTTCAGAGAGAGTCGCGCTAGCATCCCTTTAAAGCTAGGAACATCTCCTCAGACTATCACAATCTTTTCGTTATTCTATCTGGCAACTACCGTCCGCACGTTTTCACCCCTCTCCCCTTTCCCCGGAAACCGAACGAACGGCCGTGCCGCTTCGCGACGCGGGGAACGGTAAAAACGAACGAACGGGGGTTACACACCGGCTGTGTTATACAATCGTAACGACGCGGTGGATGGAATTAATTAAACGCTGCCACTCCTCGTCCCCTCAAACCCTGCCGTTTCCCATCGCCGCCACCACCGTCGTCGTTGCTGTATTTACTCGGTGGGCTTTGAGGATCGAATTGCAGGCGCCCCGTGTGAGAGAGAGGGGGTTCCGTTGTTTACTCCCCTCCCCTACACCGTACCCTGTCTTCCACCCGCTGTCGTCCCCTTTGCTAGTCCCTCGTTGCTCCCGGCGTCAACCCCTTCCCAATCCGCGACTGGTATTGCGAAACTATCGGCGGATATCCGCAAATACCGCGGATGAGTATTTGGAGGACCGCGTTTTGCAGGGAAGAGGATTGAAGAAAGGGAGGAGAATATATATATATATATATATGTATGTAGGACGGGACCGGTCGAGCTACTCCTCCTGCTGGTTGGCGGCATTGAAAACTTCGTCAAACGAGGCCGAAGACGGGTCTTCGGGATGAGGGATTCTTGGAAAGGAGAGAGAAGGGGCGCGGAGGCGAAGAGATGTATTTACCGAGCAGTTTGGGATCAAATCGTCCCTCGGAACAGACTAAGCCGCGTGTACAGGAGAGTGGACAATGGTGGACACAATGTCAAAGCGAGCCCGACCGAATAGAGGCAGGCTTCACGAACAAGTTGACGATTCACAGAAATAGTTACGATGACATGCTAAGGAATTATGTCACGTCGGTGTGGTTACCATTGAATGCTTAGCTGCAATCACAAAAAGAAGATAGATTGTTTATTAATATTAAGTAACCAGACGATAGATATCATGAATAATTATGTGGTTTAGACAGAATAAATGCCACAGAATAATACAAAGAAGATAACATACTTATGTCATTGAAATGAAGAGTTGTAGAGCATTTCCGTAAACTTTCGATTGATTATCAATAAAATATTACTTCAGATATACCTATTAAAGGATAAGTATTATAAGTAGATACATTCGATGCATGTCACAGATTATTAAATGCTTAATAAATTCAATGGAATCGAGTAAAGTGGGTGTATAGTAGGTAGAAAACTACAGAGGGATGGATGGATATGAATAGGAAAAGAGAAAGAGGAGGCAGTCGGCTGCAAATATCGGCGCGTTGGCGCGTCAGGTCGATACTCTCGACCCGTTGTTCTTGAAGACATGCTTGGAGAACGTGTGGGTAACTTAGGAGCTTTGTTGGCACATGTGAAGTATCCTGCGAGCGTGCTAAGAATGCCGCAGGTCGGAAGTTATGCTCCGGTTTAATGGATCCGCTCTGGCAACGCGAAGAGCTCGATGAGAAATTTTCCCCAACTTTCGAACCCGCGGATGCCCCCGAACTCCGGCTAAATCGCTCTGAAAACTTCCGGCACTTGAAATGTATAAAAAAATCTGTACCGCCCCACTCTTCTGTAATCGCGGTCGCGAAAGTTTCTCACCACCCTCGCCGTTATATCAGTCGTGGAAAATAAAATGGAACATTGTTGAAATACCGATCGAGTATCATTTGTCACTAAATGTACTATTAAATTCATAATGTCAAATTATACCCAATTTGAGTTATTTCTGTTATTTCTATAGGTCGCTATTGTTTCTATATTGAATACATCGTTAATGTAACTAAAACAATGGACTTACACAATTTAACTCAAGAAATGTATCAATTTGACTCAAATTTAGTTTATCATTATTTACCAAGTGCATACGTTATTATGAACATTGTTTACTTTGTAACTAACAATAAAAACAATTTGACCACAGAAATGCATGGGTTTATTAAATATGTTTTTTAACTACATGCTTTATATGAAATTAATACATTTTGATACATTTGGAAGTTAAAAATAAAAATATATTTTATGACTAATTTGTTTGAATTTTGAGAGTCCACTTGATTAATTATTACTTATTAAAAAAATATTATTTAATTTAAGGAATTGATTTAAATTCGATCACTTAACTTTGCTATTCTGTTAAAATTACAAATAAAAGAAAAGTTTTTAAACATAACATTATTAAAAAAATAAATTACATTTTATAAGTTAAAAATACTCAAATCTAAACCAGAGTAGCAGGATTAACATTTAACAGGGTGTATATTTCTAGTTTGGGTATATCATTTTTCCGACAATGTAACGAGTCATATCATTCAATTTGGAAGTTCTTTATCTGCCTGTCACTCGATAAATATATGTCGACAAATCCATCGTTCCTTGGACGTTATCGATATTAACGTATAACGGGATAATCACGCGATGAAATATTATCGCTCGATGCGTCCCTGCCGTTGTTTCGTTCGCTGTGCCGACATGTTTTCCTCGGTAACGAGGAAATGTCGATGGAGATAAAAATTCCGTCATAGATATCGCACGACCGCAGGTGTGGTTGATGAAACGACGGGGTACCCGAGTGTTGTCGGTGATACCGGGCGTCGATGTCAACGGCGCGACCCCGGGCCAGGCCGACTGCAAATATTACTACGTCGTGTCAGATCGCCATTGCTGCCGCTCTCGTCCGCGTGTCGGCATTTCCCGAGGGATATTCCCGGTCATGTATGCCCGAAAAAGCTCCCACGATGTTTATGAAACTATCGGCGGCTGTGCCGTGGACGAGAATCGACGGATTCGACGCCGGCAATTTGCTCGATCCCGTACGAGTGATGTGGAAACATGTAGGAATTAGTTCGAGAACAGTCGATTCGAGAATTAGAATTCGCGACCAAATTGTGGATTCGATCAATGTTCGCCCGTGTATTTATTTTATCGATAATCAATCAAAAGTTTGTGGAAATATTCTATGACTTTTTCCATTTTAGCGATAGGAAAGCTACACAGAAGAAACGCTTTTGCTGAAGTATCTAACAATTCAGGCAGATATAGATTTAAAAATAATTTTCAAATCCGTATCTAGCTAAATTTTTAGACACTTCAGCAAAACCATTCTTTCCGTATATGGAAGGCAAAATCGGAATCAAGAATAAATGTGATCTAAAGATCTATAAAAAAGGGGATTGTTGAATCAAATGGAGAGAAATGTGGAATTATATGAATTGAGAAATTTGAGATAAAAAACCTGGATGATGATAAATATTTAAATGATGAATGTTAACCTTAATAGGAAAGTTATTATAATAGCGCTGAAACAGTGTCATATTTCGAGGTAAGGAATACAATAAAACAATGAATTATAACAAATCTTATTCAAGAAAAGCTATAATAAGATTCTAGAAATAGACCTTCGTCGTCCTTTTAAAAGTTAAAAAATTTATGTACGTACAAATAAGAAACATATGATTAGAAAAAAATATGTAGAAGTGGGTATGATTAGATTACAAATATTACAATCTGGACGTGTAAATAACGTTTTATTACCTATTGTTCTTTTACGAAAATTGTGAAAAGCCACTAAAGAGCCATAAGAAATACTAGCTTCGTTAAAAGCGATAGTGCGATGGGTAAGTGCGATAATTCGGAAAACTAGCGCCGGACGCAAACGCTGGACGGAAAAGAATAATGCGAGATAATGGTGGTGCTGTTTAAAAACAAGATAATCCCTCTTTTTCCCTGAGGGGGAGAAGGTACATTGATGGCGCCTAACGTAGGCGCCAAAAGCTTTTTTGGAAGCACTCGAGGCGTGCCTTGTTTGCCGACGGCTGCCCCGTAAGGTGATGCAGCGAATTTCCCGAGTGTTTGTTAAACATCCTCGTCGTCTGTGTACTATTCTGGCGCGAGTATACTTTTCGTAGCCTTTCGCAAGTCGCCGTTAATGTACATATTCTAAGCGGGTAGGACTCTTTCGTTGGAAAAAAATGGGACGTCCTATCGAAAACTCTCGACTCAAACCTACGATTCGTAACAAACAAGTTAAAATTCTCAGATATAAATCTTATTCCCAAATTGTTAAACATGGAAACAATAAGAGAATTTATTGATGTCTGTACTGTCTGAGAATCATCTAATTCGTTCTCATAGCGAATATTCACGTTTTTATTTATTAGAATTTAACATTATATCAAGTGGTATTAAATCTAAATTATACGATCTTATGAATTTACTTGTGACGTGATTATAATGTTATATGAAAGTAATTCTTAATAATAAACATTTACGAAATAATATGCAAAATAAAAAAATACTTTTAATGGAATAATTTTATATGGTACAAGCAAGAATACGAGCATTGAGTTTTAAATTATTGGAAAAAAGTCATATAAACTATACTATCTACGAGCGATAATGCATCATCAATGGATAAACACACGTAATCTTCGATTCGTTGACACACATCTTGCAGCTTTATTTAATCTACTTCAAAATATCTCTATAGGGGATAGAAAGAGCCACGTATCTTCCTCACAAAACTTGTCGAAGTAGGTATATCAGAATGATATCTCAAGCAAATATACTGACATCATAAACTTCGATATTCTCTCCATTTTTAACAAGTTTTCTCTTTGCCGAAAATAATCCCGAATAATAAATCATAAGTTGGTAGCAAAAATAATTTATTTTGATTTTTTATGAAATTGAGTTTCACGAAATATGTTTTAATGGAAAGGAAGTAACTCCGAATAAAAATATATCTTAACTGATGGTGTTACGATTTATGGAAATACCATAGTTGTAGATATCACAATCAAGTCTGAAACGTCACTGCAATTTCAACGAGTCACGTCCAAACCACGACCTTCACGTAGAACTGGCCGACAGAAGCATTGACGCACGTCTCGCGGCGCGTTTCGACACGATGTGCCAAACGAGCCGCATGTAAATCTTTTTCGATTTATTCAGGCGAGAACTCTCTCTCTCTCTCCACTCGGGCTCCCGCCTTGTCAGGACCCTCCCTTCCGGCCAAAGCTTTTTTTGATGCCAACCATCGTCGCCCAGTTCGATTTACCGATACTTTCCGATGTTTCATATCGATCCTTTCACGTTTCCCTCCCTGCTTGAATAGAGTTTGCTACAACGTGAGTTATCGAAACGTTATCAGTCGATGAACTGCGCGACCAAGAGAGTTGATTTCATCATCTTCGATTAGCTTCAACGATCGATTACATTTAAGAATTGCCAGTTTTAAAACTCCCTATAATTTAATTTCTTAATTATTTTAATTAAACTTAATTATTAATAAAAAGTATTACAATTTATATAAATAAATTATAATTTGCAAATAATGGACAAGAAAAGTAAAATAATACGATCAGTTTTAAGTTGATAGTTCTTTACTGGTAAGATATTAAAGGAACAATGATAACCTAATCCCTTGAGTGAAATAACATTTTTTTATTTTTAACTTCCATATGTGTTAAAACGTAAATCAATCCTTTTCTATGATTAGCTTCGAAGTAAACAACATCCATATTAAGATATGCACTTACAATTAGTAAATAATATATTAAATGTTAGTCTCAAATTTAATACATTTTCTTGAGTTAATTTGTTTAACTCCATTGTTTTAGTTAAATTAACTATTATTATATAGAAGTAGTGGTGACTTATATGTGACTTAAATGATTAAAAATAACTGGATATAATTTGACAATGTTATAAATTTAACAGTGTTAAATATAATCAAGCGATCAAACTAATCAGAAGAGATGATGAAACTGACCCTAATAACAAGTAATAATCACGATAAATTTCCTGTTAACTAATCGAATGAATTTAAAATTATGCTTAAATTTTATGTGAATTAGAAATAATATTTATTTGATCGCATTAAAGAACGAGAATATCAAGAGGATATCCGGTGGTTTCAAGATATTCTGCCTATCTTTAGATAGTCAAGGTACTTAATGTAAAGTGACACATACATACGAACAAACGAGAATCAATCTCACGCTGCTAAATATAAGTTTGTTACCTTACCCTATCTAAATATACATCCCGAGAGAGTAGACTCATTCGTCATCATTGATTATTTGCGTGTTAAAAATTAATCAAGGCAATAAACGTATCCGACGACATTCGGCAGTCTTTATATAGACACACTTGGCGATCGCGCCGACGACGTCGGACACGAATTAAACGGCACCCTTTGACCTGGTGCGTGCCCTTCACCTGGTCCGCGCCCCCTGCGTCGCAGGTGTCTACGTACGGGAGAGTCTCGGTTCACTGATTTATGGTGCAAAAAGAAATCGCCGGCGTAGGTGGACGATGATTTATCGTCCGGGAATAAATTGCGGATACCTACGGCTGCCAGAGGTCGTCACTCCATACACGAGGACGGCACGCGGGAGAGACAGAGGGAAGAGTGAAACGCGAGGAGGGTAAGGGAGGGCTGGAAAAATCAGCCGGAATTCATAGTTACGATCGACGGCGGCGGCGGTTCTGCATACTCGTACACGTACATGTACGCATGCATACGCGTCCGAGAGGGAGGAGAGAGGGGGGATGGGATGGTTTATAAATTTCTGAGACTCCCGATGAAACCCCGAAGCCTTGAAACGCAGCGCGGATTTATCGCCAGATCCGTCGCACGCAGCAGCCGCTTTCGCTGACTCGCTCCTCTTTTTTTTTACCTCCTCTTTTTTTCTCTTTCGATACTGTCTCTTTTTTTCTGCACGCTACGCACCCGCCGGAAACTTAATAAATCGCGAGCTTTTTGTTACACCCGCCGCCGGCTAGGCGACGGTTTAGCAGTTTTATTCGCGCCCTTCGGGAGTAAATACTCCGGGGGTTTGTTTTAACGTTGCGAGAATCTGCGATTCCCGACCGAATGTTTGCGCGCGTTACCTTCGTTAGGGATTGAAATGCCTGTTCTTGTTTCATGATCAAGAATAGAAAGAAATTGTATTACGCTCGTTACGAGGAATGTGTAATCTAATTGGAGTTTGAATAATCGATAGTCTTCGTTAAAATATCGACAAAAACGCGAGAGATATTACATTACAGCTATAATAATTTTAAAATAAAAATTGATTTGTCGTTGTTTATATATATATCTTAAAATATTTTTAATCCTACACAACCCATATACATTTATATGTATTGTACGATTGTAGTAACGTCAGGAAAAACGACAGGACACCTTTGTCCGAGTTTGATCAAAGTCGCTAGATACATAAAACAGCAATTTAAACATTTTGAGCCAAATTAGCGTTGTATAGTGCTCGCTTTGTGTAACTTATCTGTATTATACTTAAGTGCAATTAATTTGATAATTGAACTCAGTTTTGTGTTTTGCCACGTTTTAAGGCAAAATGGCGGACAGACTGAGTTACTTTAAGTACTTTCCAACAAGAGATGACAATGAATTATTACAGCTTCATTGTTCATTAATGTTAAACAAAGATGGAATAATCACTGTGTTACACTGTGTTTCTTGTTGGAAAGCAGCTTTCATATATCTATAGTGACTTTGGGTTTACTAATCCATTTAACGTAGAAACTTATATTAAGAAAAATCATCTATTGTCCATCTAGAAATTCAAAGTTACGTTTTCTATAGTTTGCCATTAACTCTCTCTATACGGTCTCTATTATTCTCATCGTGCAATTCAAGTTATCGCGACGCATACATGGAACGGCGATAACGTTCCTCATGTCGGAAACGCTGCGGTATTTCGACCGAGCGCTGTTATTTTCGGCACCGCGTGTATACATTTCGATGCTATACACCCGTCCGCGAGAATTTAAAAAGCCGGATTCGGGAATTGCGCGACGGTGTTTTGCGGACGGACAAAAAAACGGCGAATTCGCCCGTAGAATGCACCGTCGACTCCCGCGACTGTAATTCATCCTGGCGCGCAATATGAAGTGGCCCTTATGACGAATGTCGGGTCTGTCGGGTATGCGAGCGAAGAGGAAAAATGAGGGTAGTGTCTTTCCCCGCCGGTATCTTCCACCGATTTCGCCGGGGTACAAGAGTGCGCTTCAAGCGAGTCGCATGTTCTTTTTTTTTTTTCGTGAAAGAGATACCCGACGTTTCGTCCGCGCGGTTGGCTCGAAATTCTGCGGGCTGTTTTGCTTTGATAAGTTTGCGTGACAAATGTAATCGTACGAAAGATGTCGGAACTGGGCGTTAACAGTACGAAAATGTATATTAAGAGATTATGTGGAATTTTAACGACATATCAGTAGTTAGTGGATTATACAGAATGTTCTGAAAATCGTAATACAACCGGGAAAGAGGTGGTTACTTGTGTAAAATTAAGTAAAAAATACAGAATAAAATGTTTTCGTATGTATAGACATTTTCAATTTTTCAATTAATAAAAACAATTTTTCAATTAATAAAATTAATATATTACTGAAACTTATTTTAAATTATGCCAAATCCAGACTAACATAGAAATAGTAGCGAATAGACTGGGTGAACCAAGTAGATTATGGCAAGTAGTAAAAATGTATTTGTAAAAAAAAACTCGATTTGCTTCAAAGGGTTAAGGATTGTTAGGAAATTACATTAATGACATAATATTATTCATTTTGTCGACTTCAACTGGCCAATATAGGATAAAGGTAGAGTTTGAAAAAAAAAAACATTTTCTTATTATTCATCGGTTGTAAAATACACAATACACTTAATGTAATTTCCCACAACGTCAGTAAAAGGTAAAAGCATGATTGATTCTCCCATAAAATAGCCAACCTAAACGATATATCTGGAAAATTACACTTAATTATCACGACAATCTATTCTTCGTAAAGAAAACAACATAACCTTCATAAAGAAAATAACATAAATGTGTATAACTGCCGAATCCTTGTTTCCTACTTCTTGTCTCGTTTCTTCTACTTCGGCGTTTCTCTCTCATTCCGTTTCCTTTTTTGACTCATGGGCTTCATGGTGCCGCCAATTAGCCACCCGTGGACTCGGGTGCGACCATAAACGCATAAATCCGTCAAGTCAGGGCTCGACTGTTGACGATGACGCGGAAGATACCAGAATGGCGATGAGAGCCGCTGCGGGGCGTCGATGCGGGAACAATGTCGCGGAGTTCATTCGCGTATCCTTTTTTCAGCAGTCTCGCCACGTGGGTGATGAGTGCGACCTTCCAAGAAAAGCATTCTTGGGAGACCCCCGGTATAGCGTCATGTCGTAGTATCTCGAAGGGACGATCAAATGTCCACTGTGGGTGGACACGACTTCGTCGAGGAATTCTTCTGTTTCCGGTTAGAAGACATTTTTTGCGAATATAGAGCACAGTATGAATGGAGAACAAAGAGGCTAAACCGTAGTAAGATATATGAGAAGAATAAAAAAGATGTAACGTTACACTATAGTACAATGACGTATGACAACTTGAAGACAAGCGAGCATTTCTATTTTTCATGATAATTTAAATATTCCAAAATTGGATACACACAGAAAAATATAATTCTATTGCTAAGAAAAGTGATTACTCAATCTTCCTTTTTAATAAGCAATCCTTTATGTTATCTTTAGAGTAAAGAAAAATTAAAAATTAAAACATAGCTACGAACCAAGTTAGAGGTTTAATGCTAAAATTTTTATATACAACATAATTTATAAACAATCTAAACCGTATGTTTTTTTTAGTAAAGAATATTTTCTAATCTTAAAATATACTTATTTAAAATATACCTATTTTTAGAAAAACTCATTATTGTATACTCAAAACAAAAATTTACTTTGGAAAATACTACAAAATTGATCAAAAAGCGTTTGTAATGATAAACAAATTGAATTTGTTTCAATTTACTAATCCTGATTAAGGTATTAAACTTGCTAGGAATATATTTTGAATAAATTTGATGCTTATGATGAATTTATGATTTGCGGATATATATGATCTTTTGAAATACTTGAAATAAGCATACATATATAATAATTACCTTATTACAGTATGTATTTTTCTGTATATATTTAAATTTATATTTAATTTAAATTTAATATAATATTTAATATATTACATTAAATAAATGTCAGGGTAAGTTATTTAACCGAGTTATAAATTCCAAGTCATAAATCGAATTATATTCTAAATTTTCCTTCTTTTGTTTCCCTAACACGATCGAAGGCTGTGTCTATATAATTATTCTCGACAGCTTAATTTATACGTTCCTCATTTCCTTTATTTTATCGTGTTCGGACGTTAAGGACACGCCTTAATTTTTCTCTGGTTGGTACCAGAACTTGACATGCCACCGGCCTATCCCATTTCCTAATATCCCAAAGAAGGGGTAAAGCCATCTCGTGGTATTCCTATCTCAGAATAAAATGGCCGGCGCTCTTAACGTAAAACGCCTCGGTAATTCGAGATTTCCGGCAGCGTTTCGCGCAGCGAGGGAAACAACGGAAGTTTTCCTTGAACCGGAGAAGAGATGGCCGTGAAGTTTTCACAGTGCGAACGCAGAGAGAGAGAGAGAGAGAGAGAGAGAGAGAGAGAGAGAGAGAGAGAGAGACAAAGAAAGACGAGTTTCGAGAGACGATGCCGGGAGGGATTATACTCGGCACAAGAGTAACCGACGGTACATCCTTAATTGAACCATCGTTCTTGCACGCCTAACGCATTCGTGAACCATCGTTCTCGTCGAGCTGCGCGTGCTCGCGTGCTGGCTTATTTGGAAACTTAACAAAGCAGTAAATCCTGCCGCGGGACTCTCCCGTCCGACGCGATTCACGCACTTTGCCGTCTCGATGTGAATTCACGTCTCAATCGCTTGTGAAAAAGAGAGAAAGAGAGAGAGGGGAAGAGAGAGAGAGAGAGAGAGAAAAGGGAAGAAGTTTTCTCACTTTCTTGGTTGGGATAGATTTATCGAAGTAATTTAAAATCAACTTAGAGTAGAGTTCTTACTTAGGCTTGTAGCCAAATGTTGCAATAAATCATTATGGTACAGCAAAAAATACACAAAAAAAAAAATGGTTTTACTAAAATATCTAAAAATTTAGCAAGGATCTAAAAATAATTTTTTTTGAATCATCAAAATAATTATGTAATTACTAGAATGTTGAAACTTTTTGCAGTATTGACATGTTCTACATAAATATTCTACATAAATATTTTGATGGTCCAATAAAATTATTTTCAAATCTATATTTAGCTAAATTTGAAACCGTTCTTTCCGTGCAGATACGTAATTAAAGTCCTGTGAATTTTCATTTAATTAATTTTACTTCAATAATAAACGTTTTAATAATAATTTTTTAAATAGCTTTCCGATGTTAGCCATTGTTTGTCAATATTAACAATCAATATTATTTTTGTATTACATTTATATCGTATACATTTACATTTTTATATATTTAATGTTCTGTTCATGATATTAATAATTGATGATTCCAGCCTTTTAAAAATATTTTATCAATACAATAATAATAACTTTTTAAAGTCTTGTTTCTTCGTTACCCGAATAAAATGAACGAGTTACGAGGTTTTGTTTTCAGGCCTTCCTGCTAGGCACTTGATCGCTGTGCCACGGAAGAAATCCCTGAAGATCGATCCGGTGCGAGGCTTCACGCCTCGTCGTGAGTGTAATCGGCGCTCTTAACGCTTTAATCCCTCGGCGCGGCTCCGATCTTCGAGGCTCCGGGACTTCCAGCAGGAAGACCTCACGAGCACACTCCACTTGGCCCTTATCCTCCCACTCGCACTCTTCTCCGTCGCTCTTTGTACCTGAATTTAGCTGGAATGCTGTCTCTGGTGGTGTGACCGATGATCGCCATTTGCACTTTCAATGAGTTGGGAGGAGAGGAGACATATACGAGAAGTGTCCCCGATGGAAAAAAGCGTCACACGTCAGCTCATAAAAATCTGTTCCTGCCAAGAACAAATTTTGTATAATTTTGTATGCCGAGAGATAACACCAATAGTTTGATAATGGATAAGAAAATTTAATAATTAAATTAAAAATTCGTAATTCCGTGTGCATTTCCTGTAATTCTTTTGGATGAAATTTGTTTTTCAATTGAAAATACGTATTTTATCGTAATAAACTCGTAATATCAATTGATCCAATTTTCTCTTTCTGTTTTGTTATCAATCCGATCTTCAATTATCCATAATCTCGTGCACGTACTCTTATTATCATTATTTTCTATCGATGCACACAAATGGTATTGTTCACCGAAGATTTTTTTTCTGACCACCTTTTGGGACCCTATTTTTCTGCGCTTCACCCGGCTGTTCGGGGTCGGTCAGTATAATCGCAGGTTTATAATCTGGCCCGCTTTGGTAGACGTCAGTTGGCACGCGAGTCCCCGGGGCAATCCCGCGTGTTGTGCGTCGACACGGGTCGATCTTCCTCGTTCATCTGGATTGCTTGGGAATCGGAGCCATCGGAGGGATGATATCTGAATTATCCTTCCAATGTTTTGGACTGAGGTGGTCCGTTAAAACGCTGAGAACTAGGGGTTAGGTTGGGAAGGCAGAGGAGGATGGGAGAGGAAGACGAAGGAGCAGTTGGATGAGATGCGGGAATAATTGGCGGTCAGGTATGCAGTTTGGTCGAGCCGCTTTTATATCCTCTTCGACGTAACTTCGTCGAGGTGAAGACGCCAATCACAAGATATAATAAATTACGCAAAATTTTTGTTAATATGAACAAATCTTTTTTCTCTATATGATCTTTTAAAACAAAATCGATTATATATTGTAAAATGCATCGAATGCAATTTTACTGAAATTGAAGTTGCATTTCCATTTAGATCACATTTCGAAAAGCCATTTGTATTCCATCTCTTCCTAGGCCAAAATGAATGTATTCTCCTCGATCAAATACATTATTTTCAAATATTATGTTTCGTTAGAACATTAGGAACTTGAGGTACACCTTATACACCTTACGCAGGTACATAGAAAATATTGTAGGAGAATATGAAGCTGTAGTTTATGCCACAAAACTGTGTGGTACGAAGTGCTGTACTTTCCCTCGAGTGTTTTCCAAGCGCCCGTATTTGCATAAACAGAAAATCATCGCAAGGGCCCACAATGGATCCCGCGAGTGCAAACATCGCGGAGTGCATTTAGAGTGTGGGAGGGGTCAGTCCACAAACACGTCCCCAAAAGTATCGAGGGTCCACGTGAGCGTACGGATAAAGCCACCCCATGGAAAATCCTGTGCAAACTGTCACTGCGACGAGGATCGTCCTCGTTGATGGTCGTTTTGAAGGGACGGGAAAAAAATCGAAAGCACCTGGCGACTCAGAAACTGAAAAGAGCGATCGATAATACCGTCGACGCATCGAATGAATATGTTGGCAAACAGTAACTCAGATTTTCTGTCACGAAAAATGCAAATGATGCCTACTCGAAGGATTTGTCGGATTGACGTGGCTCTCGACATGATTTGTGTGTACGTATAATGTAATGTTCCGACTGTTAATTCGTGAAGCTCTCGAATTTCTCGAGAAGCTGTACGTTTTAGAATTATTCGAACTCTCAGATTTTCCGATGTCATGATATTTGAACGAACAAGCCGGTTGTCGCGGTTTAGGATCTTAAAATCTCTGTCTTCGCTTCGTTTTTTTTTAAATCCTATAAGCTGCTTGAGTCTGGAATTTCTACATATATATGTAATTCCTTTGGACCTCTGGCTCGTCGGATTTTCCATTTCTTTGGATTCCGCTGGATAATGCGTAGGTCAAAGAATTATTAAAGCGTCACGGTGATTAATTATGTCGAGATTAAACGGATTAGCGGCGAGCATCGGAGTTAAGGGAGTGCGAGTGTATGCCCTTTGGGAAAGACCGCGTGCGAGAGAAGGTAGATTGAGCGGTCTTCATTACTTGCCGCCCGCTCATTATGCTCTCAGCTTGAATTCTCCTACCTTTCTCCAGCTGTTGTCAGCTTCTGCCACGCTTCTTTCGCTTGTCTCTAGTTTCCCGAAGCCGCGAAAATGTCACGGTTCTTTACAATTGGACCTTTCGAAGCATGCTAGGCGCTAAGTATACAAAGTTTTTAAAGGAGGAAGACAAAAACAATGGAAGAATGACTTGATGATGGTCCAGATCTTTTTTATTGAAACGTAGTGAAGTTATCTGATAATATCACAACAGCGAGAAGTCGAAGTTTAGTTATATTAATGACTTAGTTATAAAATATATTAATTAGACAAAATTGTAAACCCCCTTAGTATTTCGAAATTTCAAGGATTTATTAATCAAAATCTGAGACGCGATGTGATTATTTAACTAGTATTTATGCATCTAAAAGTACAGATTGAGAAGCAAAAGCTAAATAGTACGGAGACTAATTAAACAATAATGTATGTCCGAGAGTAATCCTTCATTATTTATCGCCAACATTTGCGGAAAGCTGTAACACGTGAGTTAATTATTCCGGCAATTACTTCGCTCACCTATATTAATTACGATAGCCCTAATCAAACGTAATTTGAACGAGCGATATTTTACCATTTAATCCGTGCTTCGAATTGCGTGGGCCGATTAATAATGCGATTACGATCGAACGGTCTAAGCTGGGGCGATATTTCATCGTTTGATCCAGCGACTATCCCGCGCGAGGTAATCGGGGCTCTATTACGACTCTAACCAGTCGTGTATGTGCGCGCGCGTGTGCGTGTGTGCAAGGTGTAGCGCCGCATAATCATCGCAGCGGCGGCGCGGCGAGCTAACAGGTATAATCGCCCGTTGTTGTCCGTCATTCCCCAAGATAGCTTCCATCTCGAGAGAGCGAAGTCCTCTGCAGTGGTCTCGCAGGCAGCTTGTTCGCCATGGAGGGTCCTCTCGGGAGAGAGGCAAATAGAGAGGAGATAGAGAGAGAACGAGAGCGAGGGAAGAGGCATTGCTGGTCGAAGAAGCGCGCACACACCTGACTAAAGAGAAACGATGGACAGACCTGCGGAGTGTACCTGCTGGAACAAAGGTTTAGCTAACCGCCGACGTCGTCGTTGGAAGCTGAAACGCACACACCATCGCGCGCGCGCGTGTACAAAAACATATACGCGCAGGTAGCCGAGAATATAATCACTGTCCCTTTCCTTGGCGTCTCTATTAGCGTTGTCCCGGATGACGCTGGGATCGGTCCCGGTTTCTGAAAACGATATCGTTCACGGGAAGTGGAATGCGTCTCTCGATTTCTTCGTTTTGGACCTCAGTGTCGAGAAAGGGTTTTATATCCGAGACGGGAGAGCAGGAAGGAGGAGAGGGAGCGAGATCGATTCCGGAGACGTCGTAAGCACACCTCGGCCTGGAAAAGATCTTCGCGTGCACCTAGTCTCGGAATTGAAGTCGGAGTCTCGTTAGTCCTCCCGAATACAAGACGCGCAACCCGAGTCGTCCCTCGGAACGTTAGACCGTTCGCTTTGCTTTTGTGAATTCCGAACGATCGAGAGCAGATCGTTGAAGGAAACGTATGGACATCTTAATATTAAGTCGGAATCGCGAGGAGATCTTGTGAAGGATAAAGTAAAGACAAAAATATTCAAATTTTGTGTAAGGATTTATGAAAGATATTCTCTAACTGGAGCGTGCAAGGGAATGTTGAGAGAACTCAGAAATTTTAGTATCTTCTTCAGGATATCGTGAGATCTTGGAGACATCCATACAGCAACTATGTAAATCTAGAACAAGTACTGTACCATATAAACAGCATACATTTTTCGCAAAGTTAAAGTCACTTAAGATTTTTTATTTAACGGATTATTTGGAGAACGTGCAATTTATCGCATCCTTTCTGGGAACACGTACACTTCTGCAATTTTATAGCCGTACACATACTACGTTATTATTATCCGAATATAAGAATAGTGGAGCATTCATCCGCGTTTAATATTAATACATCCGCGCGTCGCTTTTTTCATTTCAAAAACCGCTTATTCTGAATCGCTTGTCGCGTGAAGCCTTTAGCACGAGATCCGAAAATATCCAGGTTTGGCTTTCGTTTAGCGGAGCACTGTTCGTGTTTAAAGCAGCGCATGTCGCAGCTTCCATAGGCCGCGTTCTACGCGATAACGTAATCGAGTTATCGCGACGAAGCGCCGTCAACAGAAATTCTCCCGCGTAAGAGAATAACGTCCAGGATACGTACATATGTACGAGAAAGAGCGAGAGAGAGAGAAGAGAGAGAGCCTGGAAGAGCCGGTCGGGAGGACTCGATTTTCTACTACTATAGGAGGGTCGACGAGCTTTTAACCGACACGTACGGCCCCTTTCTTTCCGTGGACACGACTCGTCCACTACGTGCATATTGCGTACGCCGGCCCTTTCGTAAGCGCTATATTATCTTTATGTGCCCCGACGACCTTACCTTTTGCTTATTCAGGGTTTTATTAATGCGCTTGAATTTACTCCGCGACTGGAATAAACCCGGCGCATTGATGCCGGCCATTCCTTTTTGCGACTGTATATGCGATACGAGAAGTTGTAATGGGATCGTACGGCATAAACCATGATAACTATGTAATTTAACAGTAATGCTAAACTGGTTTGATTATTCAGAGCAATCTTAATGCATTAAGGATTATCAGAAATAATTTGCGTTGGTCAATGAAAATGATTGTAAAACCAGTTGATGCTAAATATAACATAACATTAGGTTTGTTCACGTTGCTTAAAATTCTTAAAAGTTTTTGCACTTAAAGCAGGATAAATTTATATTTGGTCGTTGAAAAGAGGGAAAGCGAAAGTGCTGAGTGCAAAAAAATGCAAGCAAACCTATTAATATTATAATTTCGTATTCAACAATGTAATTGTTATGTAACATCATATTTATATTGCTATGAGTTATAAAATTTTAACACTAATGTTATGTTATTTTTAATTATGTTGACTGGAAAGATTTTCCATTTAACGTTTTAAATATTAAGATATTTAATGCTGAATAAAGTCAAGATAGTACTTGGGAAAAAATTTTTTCAATCATTATCGTCTTTGTGGAAGATTTTATTGTTAAAATTAAACTTGAAGATATTATAACATTCCGCATCCTCTGAGAATCAACCCAAATCATTGCAATCAATGATCTCGATCTCTCTTTCGAGTGTCTGGTGTTCGCGACAAAAAGTTATTATAATCCTCGAACGTCGTCTGCGGGGCTTCAAGCATCATTCGAGAATGGTTGGTTGCACTGCTATTATCCTTCGGCAGGCTCGATCATCTCGTCTTGGGAACGATAACCCATAATTTCTCCCTCCTCTTCCATCACCTGCCGAAATCACGGGTGAGACGGCAACCCTGTTATTGTTGCCTCGCCAGCCGTGCGATTACGTCGACACCGGAATTAGGTTCGCGGGGGGTTTTGTTCCTCGTCCACGTGGCCGTCGACTGCCTTCATCTCGCGCGCCAAAGTTATTCTGCCTCCATTTAACGCCCATGTATATGGAGTCTCGAGACTTCCGCTGCCCGTTTTACTTGGATAAGCCGAACAATGGGGACTCATCATCGCGATAGATCAAGGAACATCCCGCGGCCCGCTTGTTTAATCCAAGAAATATGAACATTTCAGATCTCTTCGTTCAGAGGCTGATCGTATCGCCGCGCGATGAGTTTTTCAGAGACGTTTATTCATGGCAGACAGATGACGAATGCTTAATAAGAATAAAACCATATTTATTCGATTTAAAAAAAAACAAAAATAAAAAAGAATCCAAATGAACAGTCAAATTTGTAATAAAAAATTATCATTTTGACTTTCATGACACAAAATAAAGCCATTCTGACTTTCTCTTGACTTGAGACTTCGAGAATGTCTCATGATATTTCTTGCTTTGCTATATTTAATACCATTTTAATTTTATTTCGTCACACGTTACGTTTCTCACTATTTCTCTCTTTCTCGTCATATGACTCGATCATCGAAATAACGTCAAAAATTCCAGCCGTACGTCTGCATGTCCACGTCACGTACATTCCCCAGAGACGAGCCGTAATCAATCCCGTCGTCGCGCCCGTCTTTAATTTCTCGATAGATTTCGCGGTCGACGCCGGCGGTAATCACCAATTTCGCCCGATATCGTCGTATTTAATTAAATCACACCTCAGCTCTCGACACGATCGACGCGACGGCGACGTATCGACGCCGCCGGGAAACGTCACGCACGGAAGGAGGAGATAGGTGAAAAATGAAATAGAGGAGTACCACCTTCGCTATCCCATTGCACGTGAAACGTGCACGAGTGATCCGATGGGTAGTGCCATGTATATACACACAGATGCACGTGTAACGATAATGCCGCGACTAGAGCGAGGAGCACGTTTCCAGTGACGCATCCGGATCCTCGCTGTCCGGATATTTCTAATTTTCTTCGTTTCCACCGCCCACCTTTACGATGGATACGTGAATCGTGTGCGAGCACGATTGCCACCAGATCAACTCTCCGAGAGTGTAACCCATGTTTTCGTCTTTTCTTCTAATTTCGCCTTCGTTTCCTATTTAGCTCAGCGTGTAATTCCGAAATCGTAAACTGAGTTTAAGCGAATAGTTTTCCATTGTCTATTTTCAAATTGTTAAGTAATACAATATAACGTTTTTATTTGAAATAAATTCCTCATTTTTTTATTACAACAGAGATCTGAATATGATTGCATTCTCTCGAGTTGGCTTCAGTTGCGACAACTACTTCCCGTTTGCAAGCAAACTAGTTGCGCCAAGTACGTTCCACTTTTACTGCAAAAATGTTGCTAATCTCCGGCCGGTCTGCCTGCTTTCAACGACGACATCCGCTGTAACGCGTTACATTCACATTGCTAGAGTAAGGGGAGCAGATAGATAGAGAAAGACAGAAAATACATATGCTGACTCCGTGATAGCGCCTTAAGTCTAAATGGTCTCTATAATAATAACTTGTATATTCATTTATTTACGTTCACTTTCTGAATATTTCACTAAAGAAATCGTATTTTGTATTGACTCTTATAAAACCCAACGACGTTACATATTCTTCTAAGAAAAACGGTTTAAAGTTACCTTAAAGAGAAAGATGAAACATCTAATTATATTATTTCGAACTAATTAATTTGTTATTAATTTATGGACTCAAATTACCGCGCGCCTAACTCATATTTGCCATGGTTGTACGCTATTCCTTTGTCAATTTTACGAGTCTTTATGCATTTTAAGAAAAATGTCCATTTAGCATTAGTCGTTTGTCTGAGAGTACGTGCCATTTGTTCCATTCGATTTAGATTTCACGGTCGTTAACGAGCAACGAGTCGCGCCTCTCGATCTCGCGGCCGGAAAAGGAGAAACGCGCATTGCGCATTTCTCACACGTGTGTGACGCATAGTGTGGTAAAGGATACGTATCTCTTTCGGCCGTTTCCCGTAGTGAGAGATTGTTCTAGAGCGAAAATACTAGGGCGCCCCTCTTTCTCTCTCGCTGTCCCTTTATAAGATAAGTTGAAAGGATGTTGAACCTCTCGCGTGGCCTCATGCGGCATAAGCCCGTGCCCACGACACAAAGCCGGACAATTTCCATAATAATCCGCCGTTCGTCTTTGTGTCACATTTTGGACCAACGGTCTTTGAGTATACTGTCATATCGGACCCTCCTCGGAAAACTAGAACACGAGTGAGTCCCGGCTGCAAAGCCGAATTTACGTATATGGTGCCTTCAGCTTTCCCTGACGTTTTTTTATTTCAGTGAAAATCTTGAGTCCAGTTGTTCTATATTATGTTCATATATATCACGTAATGTCTACATTATTGGAGTATCTATTTCTTTGTATTATACATTATTAAATTCGTAATATAAAATTATAAACTGAGAAAAATGTTTGGTACCTATAATCGTTTATTTTATTAATATGTGACTAATAAAAATTTTCTTACTTTTTTATTTAAAAATTGTATTATCCTAATCAAAATTTTATGGTTAAGACAACATAACTTTTAAATGAAATGGTACGAAATTTTTGTTAGTCATATGCCAACTAAATGAATGGTTATATTGGTACCAAACATTTTTCTCAGTGTATCCAACTTGAGTTATTTTTCATCATTTCTATAAATCTGCTCTAATTCAGTAATAAACTAAATTTTAATTAAATTTAATACATTTTCTTGAGTTAAATTGTTTAACTTCATTGTTTTAGTTAAATTAAACAAAAGTCGTTAATTTAACTGAACTGAAACAATGAAGTTAAACAACTGGATTGGAGAAAATGTATTAAATTAAATCCAAATTTAGATTATCATTTACTAAGTGCATACGTTGATATGGATGTTGTTTGCTTTGAAACTAACCACAAAAATAGATTAATTTATATTTTGACATACATGAAAATCAAAACCAACAAAATGTTATTTAACTGAAGGGATTGAGTCACCATTGTTCCATATTTATCTAACAGTGTATTTATATGTAATTTTACATTGTATTAAATGTGCTTTGTTAATTAAATTGGGACCCGTGGTTTTGGCAAAAATATCGAGATATTTCAGACAGAACGCACTCGACTACTTGCTACTCATCTCGTCTCGATCATCCCCAGAGAGCAGGTAGCAAACTCGACTGGAACCGGTTCGAATATTATTTCACGCACGTCTTCAGATTAAACGTCGTACTGTCGTATTTCGGGAGGTCGTGAACGACGACGAAAGGCCGGGATCCTAAATTCCGGAAGAGCTCGCGGTCTCGTGCGCGAGGTTAGTCGCGCGACCTTTTCTTTACGACCTTCCCCCGAGTTCCCGGGTTGACCGGGCAATCAGGATTTCGAGAATGTCGGGACGTGACTTTCCAGATTTCCCCCTTCCCCCTGCCCAACCACCTCGATTGCGGGTTCGCGTAACCACGCCGGTAAGATTTGCTTTCGAATAATTTATAGCAATGTCGGAAAATTCTAAATGGTCCACGTTAAATCGTGTAATGTCAGGATTTTCAAGACATGGTCCAACGTCCCAGAAATCTCCATAGCAATCTCCATCTCGATAGTTTATTTCGAAACGACTCGTATTTCCGACACGGTCCGAAAGATACATTCTGCGGTTATTTCACTGAAATTTTCAGCAGGCGCGCGCGTGCGTTGGAAGTGCGTGAGTCATTAAAACGTTCAGCGAAATGCTCTTTTTCAAAACTTTACAAAATATTCCGCGCGGAAAACGCCGCGCGAGGTTAAATCAGTGTCAGCCGCAGTTTTCCGCTCCGAGTTTCGGCTTTTGCAAAATTTTATCCTTTTGCAACATATTTAATTGCAGCAAGACACTCTTTTCGCAAGAGTTCTCATACGTTAAATCGTGAAGTTACTTCCGCTTTTCGCGCTGACTAATCGAAACACCTTGTGCTTTAGCGAGACAATCTTCGATTTACTGGGATAATGTCACGGCAACGATGTCGTGGCGCGACATGGAGCTTTCTCTTACAATACAGGAAAAACGCGTGCTCGCTTCCGGGAAAACGTCGAGCTTATGGCCTCTTTCTCTCCCGAGAGTGCAGGGAAACGGGAGGCGAGCATCATGCTTCCTTGGCTTGCCAGTGCGCGCGACGTAAAGGAGAGTAAGGAAGTCCCGTGGAACCGGTCCGGATTTTATTTCGTGCGCGTTTGTCTTCCGCTTGGATTACGCTCGCGGCTATAAGCGCGGAAGATAAGATACGTCGAGGATACCTACGTAAGGTCGCCGTGACATATGGCTGGCGTACGAGCTCCCTCTTGGATGTCCTCTTTCTTTCTCTTTCTTTCTTTCTCTTTCTCTGTCTTCCTCTCTCTCTCTCTCTCTCCCTTCTCTCTTTGTCATTTCAGATCTCTCTCCTCTTGCTTCGCTTCCTGCAGAGAAGCTCATACTAGTCGTCTCGACCCATTCTCGCTCTCACTATCATCCGTGGTGGCAACACGATCAACCTGCTGCCCATAATCTAATGGAAGGAAGCTCACACCGATGGGTAGATCGTTCACAAGAAGGATCTTCTTCTCTCGAGCGAGCATTGATCGCTGAATATGGCTATCGTCGATCACCCGCAAGGCGGATTTAATTGAGACGATTCGGCGAGAAGAGATTTTCCTGACGATATTTGGATATTTTATCGCGGTCGAGACTATCCTATGTTGGATTTCACGTTGGCTAAGTTTGGAGTTTGATTCCGTTGAGTGTCGACAGCGCGGATTTCTTCCATTAATTCGATGGATTTTCATATCGCGAGTCTTCGCTTTCTCTCTCTTCCTTTAGGAAATTTTTCGTCCTTGTCATACATTCATAATGTCGCCAACCGTTGACGTTTATGATCATCGCGTGATTTCGTTCGTAGGCGTGGTCACACGATGCAACACGCAACGCATATCTGTTAAAGGTGCCTTCAGAACCTCATGCGTTTTCCCCGAATCAGATTCTATACAGGGTGTCCGAGAGATTCTTGAACTTATCAAAATACTTTTCATTTTCGATGAAGTTGCAAGTTAAAATCGCTTATCACGATGAAAACCAAAATACATTATTTCTACTTCATGTAGTTTATACAATTGAAGCACTTTGATCGAGGCTAACACTCCCCTAAAACTTGGTAATTAAAACCTAACTGTTCAATATAAATTTTCATATGTTCTGAAATTCTGAAATCATCATACGATCGACATATTGTTTCGATCCGACGATACGTATTGATTGAATCGATACACCACGTATATAGGGAACGAACAACATCAGCGGGTGCACCGGCGACTTCTTTTTATTATCCTTTCGGAAAGGATCGCGTGCGGACGACGGCCGGCATCGGGCGTAATTAAGTGATTATCTCGTCCCGGGGTGGACAGAGAGTCGGTCGGGTCGGTGTATCGCGTTCCGGTCGGCCAATAAAGCCGAGAGCCGTTTTTGCCGCAAGCGTCGTCCTCCGTCCGCGGTCGCCGCCACCCGCACCTCCACCACTCCGCACGTGCTTTTTGCATCCTTTCCCCGTTTCTCCCTGTTTCCCGTGGACCTGCCGCCGTGCTTCTCTCGTGACTCAACCGAATCGCACCAATCCTGGCTCGAAAACCACCGGCGTGGTTAACACCCGAATCACGCGAACAGTCCGGCCCGATCGAAATAGATTAATCCTTCGAATACAAAAGGGAATATTAAGGATGGTATTTATAGTCCGTTCTCATTTTAAGACCGTCTTAAGTAATGTCTTAAGATACTAATACGGTCTTCTGATTATTAGTCTGACTTATAACATCTTAATGAGTCATCTATATACGGAGTAAGCTTGCTGTAAGAAGAGTAAGAAATCGACCAATCACAGTCGATTATTTTTTTCATTCGACTGTGATTGGTCAATTTCTTAAGGTAAATGTACTAGTTAATGGACATAACCCAATTCATTAAACAAAGTGGTACAAAATTTAAAACATTAAGCTTTTAATGATAAGTACAACTCCGAATAAATTTGTTGTTTATAAAAATTTAGTAATGAATTTATTTAGAATCGTATATATCATTGAAAGCTTAATATTTGAAATGTTTTATCACTTTGTCCACTAACTGGACAAATTACACACACACACACACACACACACACACACACACACACACACACACACACACACACACAAATAAATGTACAAACGTACATTTATTTTACTCTTATATTTCTTACACACTAACAATAAGATTATTCCGTATAATCATAGCGATGCAAAAAACTGTACTTAAGATAGCCTCAAATATAAAAATCGACTATGAATTCCAGCCTAAGCGCTCGTATCTTTAGATTCTGTTTAAAGTATGTATGTACAATGAGATTTATTCGCAGTAACCGATAACATCGTGATTTTGCACGCACTTCAACAGAGAGCTCTTCATCGCATTGTATTGATGATGAGAGAGTACATTGAGAGAAAGATAGGTAAATAAATAAAAAATAAAAGAAAAATATATACACATGTTGAATTTTAAATAAATAAAAATTAAAAGAAAAATTCTAGTTTAAAAAATGTATATATTTTTGTTAAAGAAAAAAAAATATCACGACGGTAGTTTTCTTGATAAAGACGAATATTACAATAGGTTGCACATTAATTCGGAGGGTGCGTCCCTTGGTGAGAGCTGTAAATCAAGTTTTGGGACGCTTTAAAGGCTCGTTATTATGTGACGAATGAGATTATCGCGTGTAAAGGGGACACATTTTCCTCTCGACGTTGTAATATTCCCGCCTGAAAATTTTCAACACTCAGTACTTTGACAATCACCGTGCGCCATTGCACAAAACGCAATTTCGACCATTCGACGCTGTCGAAGATTTTACCCTTTTATTCCAAATAGACTGGCGCAACGGATTCTATTTGCGTACTTTTAATTATTTGTCGGCACACAAGTAATAGAGCTGTTGCAACAGCTTTTCGCGATAAAAACATGAAATGGAAACGTGAAATGGAAGATCAACGTACCGAACTATAAAAAATCGCGATGAGATTTTTCCGGAAACAAACGGGGCGGGGTTTTCACGCGCGGTCCGTATCGAAATTCTCGTTGCGGAATTCTCTGCGCTAACGACCCCGATCTGTCGGCGTTTAATTAAAAGCTAAAAAGTTCCGTTCGATCGATCACAACCAATGAACTACCGATTTCGCGATTTCCCGAAAAAAATTTCGGAACGCGACGCGACTCGACTCGACGCGACGTGCTTCGCGCGGTAAGCGATCCAATAGCCTCATTTCGCAATAAAACTGCGCGTGGAAAACTCTGTCAAAAATTGAACTGAAAAATTCCGTCGGACCGGCGAACCGCCACTTTGCGCTGCTAAACCGACAGTTTCATTTTCACGTAATCGTCGTCGAATCCGAACATTGAATTTATCTGATGCCGATTCGAAGCGCCCGGAATCGAAATACCGATTCTCGTGGAATTTTATCTCCTGAAAGGATATTCTACAGATAAACGCTTGCGAGTATTTATACTAGTTAACATTCTAAGCAAAAACAGTCATTAATATCTCAAAATTCGATGGTACGAATGATTAAGACAACAATGTGAAAGGTCTTGGCGAAACCAAGAATTTCTGTGTTGATCATATCTCCTCGAAACTAAAGATATGCAGATTCGATCTAGCTCCATTATTTGATGACGAGCATCTGTATGCAAGTTAAAATTCTGCACAAACACAGTCATTAATATCTCGAAAGGTACGAATAATTAAGACAACAACGTGAAAGGTCTTGGCGAAACCACGAATTTCTGTGTTGATTATGTTTCCTCGAAACCTGCATGCAAGGATATACAGATTCGATCTAGCACCATTATATATTTGATGATTCCAAGGATCTGCCGAGACCGGAGGCTAACCGGTTTGCCAGGTACTAAACTCACGGAATAAAAACGAATCTACAACATCCTCGCTCGAGACCTGATGAGAAGGTGGCCCGTGAGCAATCAAAAATCCACAAAACCAACAGTTCCTAGAAATAGCTGGCACGAACGACACGGCACAACTCGCGTGTCCGGCATCATCGCGTGTCGCAAGTCGGTGCGTTAACACGACTGTGCTGAATTCTTTCCCCTGTCCGGTTGTCTAGCTCGTAATTGTCGGTTTCGCGTGTTAATGTCTTCATGCGGCGGCAAACAAGTATATAAGAATCAGAGGCTAACCGGTTTGCCAGATGGCACGGTTTTCAACGACAGTCTCCGCTATGTGCTTGACTCGGCAGCTTGATTCGCTTATCACGTTCCTTCGTCAGTTACGATCACGGAATTAGTGATTGGCATAATTACACGGTCAATACTGCCATATTACGCTAATTGCGATAGACGCGGTAAACGGGTTTTGCTCCTTACAGAATATTATTTAGTCGCGCTTATTAATCTAGGTTCTATGTACCTAAATATAATAAATATAATAAAAAGTTATAAATTACAGAATTATAAAATATACAATTATAAATTAAAGTAACATATAATCCATTCCGTTTTAATTTTGCAGTCTTTTAAATCGCACACAGCTTTGAAGTAAAAAAGTACTAATTTTTGTGTAAAACTTTAAAAATTTTCAAATTAAAGAGAAATGTTTATAATGTTAAAAATAAATTAAGCATTATTAAGCTATGTAATTTTTAAAAGTATTTTTTTTTTTTATGAAAACCTCTTATTTCAACTGAAAATGTTTCCATAACTGTGTAATCGAAAATTTAAGGAGAAACCAAGTACCAACCTCGGCGACGTTCAATTACGTTTATAAGCGACAACATTGTCAATAGATTATCACGGCAAGTGGTGTAACTTTTATGAATTTCATAATATCGCTCTCACGTTTAACGAGAAATGGTTCGCGTCAATCCGCGATGTATTTAAATCCTGTGTTAACTCTTCTTTAGTTAAACGGCCCGGTATTTCAGTCATGACGACGCGCGCGTGTGGCCCTCGGAAAAGTTCGGAAAAAATTTGCACCACAAAGGATGTAAATTTTAATAATGCTTCAACATTATCTCGCAACGGCAACGATGACGGCGAGAACTCCGCGTCCATTCCCTTCTTTTCCCAGAGTTTTTCCCAGCGCCCTGCTGGCGCGAATCCCGATAGCGCGGCACACCGGATGTTCCTCGGGAATAATGCGGCCGGAAGAATTCAGTCAGGCGTGAGCGGGGTGAGGGACAGACGGGGTTCGATTAATCGAGTTAGTTGTTCGCGATTTTCCAGCGACGGGAGGGAACGCGACGGCGCGGTGGCGGCTTAGACGACGTATTATTCGATACAATCCGACGGGGAGATGAGCGAGCGGTGTGAGGCGGGGAAAAAAGCGGGAGGCGATGAGCATCGACGTGATGAAGCCAGTTTCGCGGAAAGCTCCTTATCGAGAGCGGCATGGGACGAATTTATTCACGCCTCGACGACTTTGAAACTGTAATCCGCAAGCCGCCCCCGACCATCTTCTCGCCGATCGCCCTGAAAGTGTTTTCAAATGCATCTCGCTGTTCGTCGTCGACGAGAGAAACGCGAGACTTCGTCGGCGAAAAGTTTTGTTTTTACTTCACCAAGCTCTCACATTTTATTCCTCTCGTTTAATAGGATGCAGTCTTCTTAATTACTCCTGAGTGGTTTACGCCATGCTCCGCGATCAGTTGTGAATTATCGCAACATTCTGCGGAAGTTCTCTAATGAGCGAGGATTAAACCGACCGGTGTATGCGGCGTAATCGATAAATCGCATATCCCTTCCGTAGTTTAATTCACGAAAACTCCCATCTCTCACATTAATACCAGTTCTAAACTAACCAAAAAACTGGATAATGTAATAGTTGAGGTAAAATCGATCGCAAAACAATAACTTCTACATGAGAGGCTCAATTCGATTTCAAAGTCAAGGATAGTGTGTTTTTCTATATTCGCACTGAAAGAAAGAAAATGGTTCCAATTACTATAATTTACAATCATTTTCACTTACTATTAAGCAGTAATGATAAAAAAAGTGAGAAGCTTCTATAGCCATAATTTTATTTTATTACGCGATTATATAATAAAAAATAATTTAAATTTTCAAGCTCAAATTTTTGAAGCAATAAAATGTAATAGAAAGATCAACTATGAACAAATAATTAGGTAAAAAAAAAACTAGTGTTTACTAAAAAATTAATTAAAAAAAATATTAGTACTTTTATTTTATAGTTTAATTATTTGCTTATATTGATTTTTCTATTACTTTTTTATAGTCACAACTATTAAATAATTTTCTCTCGTTGTGCATTATAGCTATGAAAAACATCTTTTGCAAATAATCGTAACGAGATCTACGCTGCTGTATACGGGGAGGAGTGCACGAATTAACTGCAAAGTGTATGCATCGATACAAAAGCACCCCGGGGATTTGCGCGCGGGAAAGAGAAAACGCACATGCGTGTACTTACGCGAAGTGCAGACTTCGCGCGATAACACGCGCGAATTACTTGGACCGGAAATCCCGTAAGATAGGCAGACGGCGCGGAGGAGCGAAGCGAACGTTAAATTCCATTGTCTTCGGCGAAACGGACTGACTGCTGCCGAGAGAATGGCGCGGCTTTCGGTTCCATTAAACGCCAACGTATCCGCACCGAATTATATTATAATAACAATGTGAGATGCTAATATTCAATGGACTGTGCGACACGCCACTTGAAATGCTAATGTCGCAGCACGCCCGCGAGAGTCTACGCAAAAGAGAGCAAACCTTTTGTTTACGTATGCAAATTTGTCTGTTTTTCTCAATAATAATAATCGACAATGTTTTTTTTATTTTAATAATATTTACATTGATTAATATTTATTTATTACATCAAAAACGACAATTATTGAATATAATAAAATAGCTATTGGATAAAACTAGTCAATTCTCACTCCAGCATTAAATTAATACCAAAGTGACAAAGTTGATAATTTAAATTACAAATTTAAGTTATAAATTTATATTAATAACATTGTATAAATTAATTGTTAAGTTCTAAAAAAAAGAAAGAGTAGATAATATATTTCGATATAATGTTTTTGTTAACTTTATTAGTTTATTCTATTATTGTGTACATTTTACTTAGACATGGCTCTTACGATTTTCATTCTTTGTCTTCGTGCTTTCTGTATATTTTATTTTGGAAAATTTTATTCATCTTTTATATTTCGTAATTTATTTAATTTGGCTAAAGGAAATTTGGTGAGTTGTAATATCCACTAATTGTAAGTGGAATTAAAAATAAAATTTATATTTATTTAATATTTATTGATTACATATTGATCCTCTTTTCTTCTTTTCATATATTTCTACATTTATTTTTTGGTACATATATTTTAAATTCTCTCATAGCCCTTAAAAATCTTTCACAAAAAGAAAGATCTTACAACAAAAATTGCACGACTTATTATACAGCATTGTGTTCTTAAGAAATGATGTGATACGGGCTCTGTCGCGCTGCTACGTTATGCCCGTATCACACTAGCGATTGTGTCTGTATTCGCGTTTGCGTCTTATGACCAATTAAAAAGAAGCTGCTAGCCAGCTTCTTCCTTTCTAATTAGTCAAAAGACGCAATCGTCGAAGAACGTAGACGCAATCTTCAATCGCTAACTAATGTAATACCGACATTACTCGAGGGTAACTTCAATTAATATTAGAGCTTGGCGAGAGGGGCAGATAAACGTGCTGCATGTTTGCGAACATTAATTCCCACTACTATTCGTGACTTCTGAAGATTCGACGAAACCGCGAATTAGACGAGACGAGCCTGCGGATGAGAGGCCGCGCGTTAATCTAGTTGTTCTCCAAATCAGCCCTTTTAGTATACAAGTCTCTGCTTCTATTAAATCAATGCGCATAAGCAACGTAATGGTGGGCATCTGTTAAACTTCTATAGCCTCTACTAATCTGGCATATTATACCATAGTTTGTGTCTGAGACACACGTGGCGCAAGCGATAACGCTAGTAATCATCGAGCGACAAGAGTTTCTGAGTACAGATTATAAATTGTAAAATTAAATGTTGTGACTGTGTTCATTCACTGCAAATCCAACTGTGGAAAGTCGCTTCGATATATGTGTGTGATTTCCGTGTAAAAATAATATATTATACTCTCTGTGTATAAAATAAGCACACTTAAATATGTGTTTATTTATTAATTTACACGCTTATATGAAACTAATCTAATTGATTCCTCGACGTCCAAAATATAGATGTAATAACTTGAAACAATGGAAATTAATATTTGTGTCTATTAATTTCGATTACCAATTATATATATTGTTTGATGTACAATCTTACTCTAATGTTTTGTTAGGAGCTACATAATAAATCAATGATTGATATTAGCATCAATTTTGAAAATTTGGCATTCTTAATCATTTTAGGGTCATTATATATCATTCATCATTATATATGTCTTCGAGAAAGCAGCGAATTTTGCCTTTATGTTACACATGGGGGTCCTCTGTCTAGTTCACTCTATCAGCGGTCTAGAGTGTACCGTAAAATACACTGTGATGTAAACGCGCGGCATGGATGCACTTCCGGGATATTATGTACGTGAGGGATGTGAATGCGGTCACGAAATGACAATAATGCGGCGGCGTTGGGAAGCGCTGGAGGGCTTGAAAAGCGTGTACGTCTACGTTACGAGAAGCTCGCGATGGAACACACCGTGTAACGCGCGTTTATATCATCGTGAGGATTTTTTAATCACATACCACGATAATTGGTGTTAAATGGTAAAGAGTATATGTCGAGAAAAGGGTGTGCGTGTGAATTGTTAAATATTGTCTTATGGGATTTACTAGTGTCAGAATATGTGCATTGCACATAATATGACCGAGCTATGTTTAAAATATTTCCCATGAGGTGAAATATACCGATCGGCAACGCGTAGCGGTGCTCAAAGCACGAAACAGACATGACGGAGATTACATAGGATTAATTTCAATGCTGATTAATTTTATTTCTAGCTAAATTATCATTTATTATCTTCTATATTTAAAAAACTGAAAATAAAAAATCTATAAAATATCGCTCCTTTAAAAATGACACAACTTTATAAAAAATCATCAAAACATTTCAAAAAGGGTGATTTTTTAAGGATTGCAAAAATGATAAAAATGACATGGTTTGATCACGTTAAGAATTTCTTTTTGCCGATATTATTTTATTAGTTAATAATTTTCTGTCGCGAAGTTGAAAAATAATTTTTTCCCTTTTCTAAGAAATCTAATTTTGTTTAGCTGTTATTTTTGAAGTAAGGCAACGATATATGAATAATTGATGAAGCTTTTCAATTGAAGATGGAATGGATGCCTTGCCCAAATAAAGAAAGTTGTATATAATGTAATAATTATAACCATCTCACAATTGAATGTATGTGAAAAGGATTGTGAAGATACAGACGAAAGTGAATTTCGTGATGGTCGGACAAACGACTGCGTGGTCGTTGTCGTTGTTATAGTTTTCAGGGGTGCGGCACGCCGGGCGCCGAGCCATCCCCCGTGAAGGGCTGTCTGGCTGGCACTCTCCCCGCGGAAAGTACCGCAGCACAAACTGAAACTCCGTCCAGCCGTCGTTTATTTATGTATGAAACCGTAGCCTACGTACACTGTTCCCGGTCCCCTTTCCGTTATGTTCGGCTTCTCCGCTTCGTGCCTTGTGTCCACGAGCGAACTTGTGCGTTATTCATATGTCTCGACTGAATGATGAGCGACGTCTATTCCTCCCGCGCGCCGCGAAAACTTCGCCGAGAAGTCGGAAAGTCACGGACGCGCCTTCCATCATAACGGGACTAACCCTGAAGAACGTCGGGCGCGTTTCTCCCGAACGAAGGAACATCCTGCGGCAATATTAATATTTCGACAAGAAATTCTACCGTTATTGTAAATAATATAAATTACAATACATTTTGTTCATTTTAAATATTTTAATGAATCAGTGATTTATATTAAAGCTTTATCATTTCTTACTGACAATAACTCGAAATATATAGAATTCGCAAGTATTTCAAATAATTACGAATATTTTTACAACTAAAAAAAATTACTTTAAAATATTCGAATTTTAGAATCTATTTTTATAAAATTTTAATTATTTTGCATATGAGAGTTGTCTTATAATAATTGAGAAATTTATTATTAGTGTCATCATATTGCTGCACTAAAAATATTACTAAATAATAAATTATATGTTTGAATAGTGTTAACTAAATATTTATTAAATATAAAGATATACTTGTTTGGTACAAAATCATTAATTTCATTTAATTATCGTTTCTTTTTATTGAGTAACTATTTATTTACTGTAAGTAAATTTTAGTTGATACTATTCGAATAAATATTTATTAAAATTTTAAATATTTTTTCTCAGTATATATACAGTGTCGAGTTCCTCTAAGTGCTTCAAATCTAACAGAGAACGAAATAATAATAAAAGTACAACTTTAAAGAATAGCGGTCAATTGATTTTTATAGACAAGTCTCGAAGAGGAAGTGCACTGCACAGAGAGCCGCTGGCGGATTTAATCGTGCGTTACACGCGTCTTATTTACGCTCAGTATCGTCGATCTCTCGGTACTCCCGTGATCGCCAGAAGCGCGAATTCATGAATTGGATTTTCGTTGCTCTCTCGGAACACGTTGCTTGCCGCGTTCGCGGGTGTAATAACGCTCGTCGCGTCAGCTTGAAAGCAAACGAAAATAACTCCCGAGGCTTCAATGGGATGATGCTATTTCGCTAACCGAAAACATTATTTAAACTTTCGCATCCGATGTATCGGCCGCTTATATCAGGCGTTTGCGTCAGTAAATTCAATTTTGTAACTCGTGAAATGTGTAGAAATACATCTGGTACCCTAAATTGCTCGCTGTTGTTATTCGATGAATTTGTTTAAAAATTTGCCAAACTGTAGTTATCGTACTAACTTTATAATATTTATCCATTCAAAAATTACGAGTATTTAAGTTAAGTAACTCGTTTAACGTGTATAATATTTTAAAATTTTATATTTATAAAAAACAATATAAAATAATGAATAAATTTACTTTTTATGCATTTTTCTATTAAACGATAAATGAAATAGTTTCATCTGAACATATCATTATTTCTCTCTGTCTTAAGATCTAATTCATCGATATTTATATAAATGTAAAGAAAAAATAAAAAACGCAAGAAATAAAAAAATTAATTATTACATAATAAACTATTATACTAAATTAAACAGAAAATAATTTAGAATTTCGATAGACTCTCAAATCAATAAGCTTAATTTAAACGTGATGAAGACTACGCCGGTTTCATAGAAGAAAAACGTGAGAAAGCGAGCGTTTCCGATAAAAAATCGGAAACCATTTGGAGGACGGAAAGTGCCGTTCGGGATCGGCAGGAACCGCGTATGCCACTGCCTGAACGCAAAGTGCATTAGCGTAGGAAGTCCAGCGCGATCTCGCAAAACCGAAGCGTCGCGTCTGTGGCTTCTCGCAAAAAGTCGCGGGAACTCCGTCGATCGGTCGACGATAAGAAGCACCAATGAGGGCTAACGAGTGAATGCATCATCGGGGTGGTTAATCGTTCGCTTCGCGAAGTATGTCGCAGACTTTATCCATCCTATGCGACGAAGTTCGGTCGTCCTAGATCGCATAATCCATCCCTCCTTTACCGGAATGAGGACTGCGCTTCCGGACTAGGTAGATACGTTTATATCATGGATTTTGGATGTATTAATAGAATGAAGAGCTTAATAATTTTCGTGCGATATGTTCTCACTTACCACATTGTACAGATAAGCTGCAGCGTTGGAGATTTCAAATGTAATGCGAAATATAATCGTCGGTGCAGGCCTTCATGAAGGCCTTCAGAGTAATTACCGTAACTACTGACACTGGCCAGACTGGCTTAGTAAACTCTCCAAGTCGAGTGGGCTTTTATAAACGGATAATCTCTTGAAAGCTACTTCCATTGTCAAAATATTCTGGAAATTTAAGAGAAGTATTTTACATTTGTTTAAAAGAAACAACTCCGCACGTTGAAAACTAACATAATTATGTATTTAATTTAGTTTCAAAACATTTTTTCTAAAGTGTATTTATCATGTACAATTATTGCCATGATGATCTGAAGAAATTAAAGGTAAAGAACCGTCTTAAGACACAATAGGTTTGTTTTTTATTCCTGTACTAGACTGTACTAAAATTCTCTTTTTCGCTTTCACCAAATATCAAACGTACATCTATCTCACTTTAAGTTCCAAAAGTTTATACTAGTTATGGAAAATAGATCTATAGTTTTGAGATATCCTGAATGTTGGAGAATATCGACAAGTATCGAGGAATAAATATTGATCGTGCAATACCATTTTTTTTTTTTCGAGTCTGCAACGAAACGCGAAGTAGACGCCAAGCAACGTCGGCGGGGAACGACGACGAAGCCGAAGAGGAAGAAGAAGCGGTCGCGGATAAGCGGACGAGCAACGTTGCCGCCGGACAGAGTGAATTATGGGACAATTAGTTCCGGCAGATATATAAGCCCCAGACTCAGAACCGAGCCGCTCCTTCCCGCCACGGTCCGTTCTATCCTCGCCCTCGTATCCTCTCTTCCTGCCGATTCGCTACTTGCACGGGGGAAGGAAGAGGACTTGCTTGTCGAGTCTTAGAGGAAAAACGCTCGCGAGAGCCCGAGCTTTCGCGCGTACCCGAAAGCTAAGGAAAGGCACTGGACGACTCGTTAACTACCGACGCAACGGCTCTTTGTGTCTGGTCCGCGTCTGGTTTCTTTTTTTTTTTCTTTTCCGCTTCCCGCTGCTTCTCCACGCAGTTTTGCACAACACACAGTTCTGTACATGGATATTTTTCCCACTTGAGGATCGTCCTTGTACGCGAAAGACCAAACGACCGGAAATTCGCGATTTCTTGGAATTAAAAAATTTGAGGTCTTAGAATCTTAAAATGAATGGATTTTTGCAATACAAAGAATACAAAAGTTTTACCTTTCTGATTTATGTTTCAAACTGGATTTATGGTTCCACACCGATTTATGATTTAATGCCAGCGATTATAAGCCTGCGGCTAGAATACTTAAAAGAAACTTCAATACGCCCGACAAATTTAAGACACTGCGGTGTCTAAAAATTCGAAAAATCTAAAATTTCGCAAAAAAATGGCGTATACGATTATAACTAGAGGAAGGTCACCGATACCGACATATCTCTGTTTTTAAACAATATTTCTTAAACAAAAGGTAAAAATACAACTTCAAAAACATAAATACGAAGTAAAAAGTATCTTCTATCAGATAGTATAACCAATTTTTATAATACTGTTTGCAATTTTGCAATAATTAAGTTTTTCGCAAGTTATGCAAAAATGAGCGTCTGACAAAATGGGCTCCAAAACTGACATAGTAGGTAATAATACCAACATTCCTATTTTATAAATAAAGATATATCCTATTCTGTAAAGAAAACTAATTTATGAAACTATAAACATTTAAAATGACATAATATTATCAATAATACAGTCACTATTATTTTAATTACGCAATTTGCAAAAGAATACCGTAAGAATTTTCTTCTCGGATTCATAGAATTGGTTTTTAGCTGATTTGGTATAGAAATAAGCCACAAATATATGAATTATGGGTTTGTACTTCTTTAATTAGCTAATCAGATCATGATTTTATTAGTATTAATAAAGTGCAATAGTTAGTTTCTGAGAAATAAGGGGGTGTCACTTTTGGAGACCTATGTCAGTATCGGCGACTTTCCTCTACCTTAATGTTGCAACACTTACATCTTTAAATTATATATATATAAATTGTATACCCAGAAAAAAGCAATTATAAAGGTGACAATTACTCAAGTTTAATAAACAGAATTAGTGTATATAATTGAATAAACTAATGTACATAATTAAATAAATTTAATAGTTACAATAATTATAAAATAGTTTATTCAACTATATACATTAATTCTACTATTCTACATATAAAACTTGTATAGCTGTCACCTTTATAGTTGCTACCATTATGTTTCTCTGAGTGTATATTGTTAAATTTATATTGTCATATTTAACCTAATTTAAGTCGCCACTGCTCCTACTAAATATATCATTATTTTATACTAAAATAATGGTTAAACTTGATACCGGTATAAAATAACGATATATTTAGTAGGAGCGGTGGCGACTTAAATTAATTTCAACAATGTATATGTATACAATATAAAATAACCGACGGATAATTTATTCTTCTGAAAACTCGAAATTATTTAATCGCTGTAATAGCGCGAAAGGAACAATTTCATTAAAGAACGTGGGTGCAAAAATCTGGAAGGAGGTTTTTTTCAAGATTAGCAACGAGATCTTAAAGTAATGCGGTTGAACCCAATCAGGCAAATGTGGAGCGCTTCGGTGAACGTCTTGTTCAATTATGCAGCAGCCCGAAATACCTGTCCGCTGACGAGCTCGCCGTCTTCGGGCCCG
Source organism: Trachymyrmex cornetzi (assembly GCF_001594075.2). Taxonomy (NCBI): domain Eukaryota; kingdom Metazoa; phylum Arthropoda; class Insecta; order Hymenoptera; family Formicidae; genus Trachymyrmex; species Trachymyrmex cornetzi. Next base: position 1,002,560 of record NW_017296059.1, read on the forward strand.
GAACACGCTTGTAACTGCCGGGATGATACGTTTCTTGGCGACACGCGCGATCTTTGGAATTCCGAGCACGATGTTCGGAAGCGTAAATAGCCTGACAAATCCAGACCTCGCAGCCGAACGATCGAAATCCTGCCATTTAATTCGTCAGTTGATATCGTTAAACTTATTGTTTATCTTATTGTAGATCTCATTTCATTTTATTGTATATCTCGTTTAATTTTAATTAAAAAGCATGATTTTATTAAGTAAACATGATTAATTCGGAAAACCAGGAAAATTCTAATCTATGAAATTATGCCGTGTGTTGGTAGTTTACTGTGAATAATTTGTATATGTTTGCGAATTTCGAAATGACTAAATAAGTTAATTCATGAATTAAAATACATAAACTGTAAGTAAATTGTTTCGCGTTTACGTTAAATCGTATAATTATAATATAGATATACATTATATGTACAAGATATTATTTCTCTAAAACACATAAGTTTAAAAAAAATATATATATCCATCATCATAATTTTCAGACTTGGAGTGTAATGACGATATGACTTACTAAATCATGTGGCTTCAAATTGACGCATAATTTTCAGTAATAAGATTCTTTTTTTCTCTCAACTTCAATAACGGTAAATCATCCAGTACAACAACTTTGTCGCAAAGAAACCAATTTCAGTTTTGTTGGGATCATCTATTACTAAAGAGAAGGGAAGTCGATGTTTATATGTTATATACGTCGTATTGTATTTAATAAAAACATGCCTATATATTCGTTACTATACGCAAATAAACTCGATGCACATCGATCCGGACCATCGGCAATCCCGTTAAATTTCCGCGAATGACCACCGAAAAGGCAATCAGCGTTCCCAACCATGGACGTCGGACTTTATCTGCGTCGTGGGATCATTGGCGCGCGTAAACTGCCGTAATAACCCGTCGGATGACGAGGAGGATCGTTCGTCCATCTTCCGGGTAACAGCCGCACACTGCCGCAGTTATTAACGGCGGTTTGGTAATTCCAACGGCATTCTGCGGCCGCGTATTGTAGAAGTATTTTCCATTTCGCGTACACTCGTTACATCTATCTTTTAACGCGAATTGATCGTATTGAATGCTCGTCGAGAACTGTCTGCCTATATAGGGCATATTAAATTTTATTTTCACACAAACTGTGTTTTGTTGCTGTTAAAAATATACGAAACATGAAGAGGGAATTACAGATATCTTTCGAACACAAGCATATTTAATGAGATGATTTAAATTTAATTTGCAAGGTAATACTAAATTTCTGGATCCAATTTATTTCAATCTTATTCATCATTTTGATACATGAGCTCTCTTTCCATCCTTCCTCTTATACTTTTTCTCTTCTTTTTTATCTATGTATGAAACAGAGTACTTATATCCGATATCCTTTACGCTTTCATGTACTTTTCTACACTGAGGAGACTTCAAATTCAGAAAATCGGAACGTTCGCATTTAACTTCGTTGGTAAGTACTTTCAACTGTTTGCAAATTGTATTAGGTGCAATCCACTTAACACTCGCAACACTCATGGAATCATTTTATTCTTGTTTATCAAATATTAAACAAGGACAAATAATACTTGCAAGCGTTGTGAGCAAGTAGAACGCACCCTCCCTCTCATTGCTTTATGGATATCTTATTTACACACCAACAGTCGCGAAGGTTCATACATAGACTATATATTACTTAGAGTTGATTTATTCTTGGAGCCACACACAAAATTATTTTTGTTTTTATATTAATTTAAATTTGAATTTGTGAATTATGCCACGTAATTTAAATAAGAAATAATTTTTTCTTTTATGCAGCGCAGCGCCTGTATTCTAAATGTGTTTATAATGATGTTAACGTGCATATACGTTACATATACTTACTATAGAATTTCAGAAATAAAAGCGGTTCATTTATTAATGAAAGTCACGTTCTCTCTGTCCACGTGAGTAGTTATTTTCTCTACCAATATAATATAATAAAATAATATCTAATTATTGTACAAAATTATTGGAGATCACTGACAAGTAAACAGGATTTATGTTTCACTCGATATCACCATTCTAGATTATCGATACGAAGTTAATACGAATCAAAACTAACTAAAACATTGTAATACCAGATAAATTTTGTGTCTCAACATTAAACGCGAAATGTTAATACTCCAATCAACCGCAGAGCGTAAGCCAATGCGCGTGTTAGATATTTTATCTACTAAAATATGATACAATAATATCTAATTATTATACAAAACATGTATTACATCGTTGGAAAATTTATGTTAAATTTTACGTGTCCTAAACAGACCAGTCAAGTTTACGTGTTAAATTAATACAAAATGAATATGTTAGAAAATAACATAAATATTATTTAAACAAATAAATACAAAAAAGTATAATAATAATAACACGTTTGTAAACAAACCATAGAAGCATATTCTTTTAGTAAAATTAACATTTATGATATGTTAAATTAACCCAAATCTTATTCATTCATCTTAGAATTTATACGTTTTAAAAAAGATTATTTTTATGTTATTTATTCAATTTAGGTACTCATAAACTATATTACTTTGATACTAAGAAATATAAGAAATATTGTGAATACCAGTTTAACACATTATAATATATACCCGAATATGTTAAAAACAAATTCAACACCAAATTTTGACAAGGACTTGAATGGACCGTTTCCAACACAAATACGAAATATTTTTTACTGTGTTTGAACGAAGATCACTCACAAGTGAATAGAATTCATGTTTCATTCAATATCGCCATTCTAGATTATGAATTTTGTGTCTCGGTATTAAATACGAAATGTTGATATCCCAATACGTCGAACCACAACGCCGCGAGCGTATCTTGTGACTTCGCTTTGATTGAAAATTGCGAGTAGTTTGCGGCTCATGTTCGACCGCGAAAAGTCGCGCCGCGATCGCGGCAGTCACGCGGAAGCGAAAGCGACGAGCGTATCACGCGCAGATATCGTCCGCAGATCCGCTTTCGGATTCGGGAATTTGAATCTGTTGCGGTCGAATGTTGGTGGCCAGCTCGGAGAATCCAGGTCGCGCGGATATGCGCGCTGTCGTTTGCCAGGCGGACCACGCGCGTACCGCCGCGTTTGACGTTTCTGCTTGTGTTTTCGCGGGACAAATAGATAAATCACGGAGTCCACGCCATAGAGAATCGTCGACCTCGCCCGCGCCGATCCTCGCCGAGAGGAAACGCGACTCACAATCAGTCGCGCGCGACACATCGCGTGTGCCGACAGTAACGATACGCTCGACGCGTTTGACTGATGATCGGGGATTATTCTCACGGGCAGAAATCGATCATGAGTTTGGTCCTCTTTAGCCAAATTTTCATCCTGCTTTACGCGCTTCGTTTGTTGTTTGTCGGGAGGAGGAAAGAAACGTGGAGAAGCGAGAAAAGGAGAGGCGCACGTCATCTCCTCCCCGTTTACTCCGTTGCAGTTTTGGGAACGTAAATCTTCCGTTCTATGTGTACATCGTTGTTCCACTGGAATTTCAGCGAAATATTTAACACTCTGGATATTTTCGTAACCATATGTCTTCCGAACATGGGATTCTTGAGTCGAAAAATTTATGGATCGTTCTATACGATCTCTTCGATGAATTTTTGTGATCTCAAATAGCAGAATGTTAATCTTTTGGAATCTTGAATTTATGAATCTTGATCAAATCCTCGATTTGATAAATTTACACAGTACGGTCTCTCCGATGTTATCTCTTCAAACTTCTTGATTTCTCGGATTATTTCTTGCCTAATCATATGATTATGTAACGCACATATGTAGGTATATCGATTACTCTGGTAATTTCATATATCGACAGATGTTCGTTTCTCTCAATGCAGATTAATTTTAATCTCGGTTCAACTTATTCTTCACCTTTTTCTAATTCTAAGAATAAAAAAAAATGAAGAGTTGAATGAAGATTAGAGTTAATATACACCGTTCTAAAATTTGTGTTAAATGTAACACATTTCAGGTGTCCTAAACAGTCTACTCAAATTTATGTGTTTGAAACACATTATTTTTATATTATTCATTCACTTACTCATAAATTATGTAACTTTGGCACTAAGAAATATTGAATTTAACTCAAAATATTTAAACAGCATAATATTTAATTAACACCAAAATGTGTTAAAAATTTAATACAAAAACTTGGACTGTTTACAACACAAATAAAATGTTTTTACTACATTCAATTTACTCTTCATCTTTTTCTATCTAGTTCTAAAAATTAGAAAAAGATGAAAGGTAAGTAGAATCAAAATTAAAATTAATCTGCATTGGTGAAAACAAACATATAAATGATTTAACGCATGAATATATATCTTACTTTTTGGCAAATGACAATACCTAAACTGGCCTAAATTTATCCGGTATTAGATCCTTGTAACATATCCTTGTTACTACGGTACAATCGATAACTGTGTCGAGCAACGCACCCTAATCGGCACCGGTGCGTTCATCTTCATTTCATAAACGAGGAACAACGACGATCGAACGCGTTTCTCTTCAGGGTGGGTCGCAGTTCTCTTGATTAACGATTCCGCTAATCAAATAAACAATCCTACACATCTGTCGACCGAGTGTGTGTTACCGAGTCGCGGCCAGACGCGTGGTCCCTTCTTTTTCCGGTGCAGTTTGCTCTCTATTTTCCCCCTCTCTCCAGCCTCCCCCTGGACCCTGAAGAAGACATGGTTTATCTTCGGTCCCCGACAGTCGTCGTCGATTCGTTCGTCTCACGGCTCGACTCGCGTTCCCTCGACCGAGAAGCAACGCAAGAAGCGATGCGATGTTGAAGAAAAGCTCGAGCTCGAGTTCCAGGGGGCTGAAGAAGATTCGAAGTAGGAGAAACGGGGAGAAACAGAGGAGAAGAGCGGAATCCAGAAGAAAAACGCGCTCGCTTTGCGGCGTGACTCTAGAGTGGCAATTAGAAGGATTAATGATTCCGTCTCGGGAGTCACACCAGGGGAGTCTCCTTCTCGTTTCCTCACAGATCTCTAGAGTACCGCATCCCGTCGTCGAAGCCCTTGCCGGTGGGCCGAAAATCGTCGCGATTAGATCGTACGAGTGAAGTCGCGAGCGCATTCATAAATCAACGTTACGTCCGTTTAGCGTCGACGTTACAGCGACGGATGTTCCTCGGCATGTCTACCAGGACGTCGACTCGTTCGGCAAGCGTGTAATATGGTCAACGCTTTCGGAGGAGCTATAATTAGCGCAGAGTGGTTATTAATCGCGGAGAATCGAGGTTGTTGCACCGATGGAATTCGAAAGTTCCGTATATAAAAACGGTAATATCTTCTGAGAGGTAAAAAAATTATAAAAATTTCGGAAAGTCTAAATCAAGGGTTAAACTTTATTCATATTAGATCTGTTTTTTGTAGCTGAACTATTATAGTGCACACTTTTGAAACTTAAAGTGAGATGGGCATATGTTTGATATTTGGCGAAAGCGAGAAAGAGAGAGTGCAGTCTAATACAGGAATAAAAAAAAAAACAAATCTATAATTTTATATTGTAGGTATTTATGCGAAGAAAAAATTCAATTTTTCGCAGTAATGTAAGACAAATAAAAGGTCTCTGCCAAGGCTTTAAATCACGTGATGAGTTGCAAAATCTCATCGAGGTTATTTTGATTAACCCGAGGCTCCTCCGACGAATCTGCTCGCGGAGTAAAGTTTCGCGAATTGAAACGCACAACTCATCCGACTGAGGCAACATTGCCTCAGAGCACAAGTCGTTCTCTCGTCGTTTCTTTTTGTCGTCTCACGAGCACGCACGGCGATTTTCACGGTTCCGTCGGGCGAATCGAGACGTCTCTGTTAAGCAACGAGGTTTGCCGTCGGCGAAGAGTTTGCCGGCTCAGGAACCGTGACGGTGTTGGAACCGTGAGATGTCTCTTTTCGCGAGACGACGACGACGACGACGACGACGACGACAACGACAACGATGACGAAGACGACGACAACGACGACGTTCCTGGAACGAAATTATGACGGTGCGCGCATCTCACTGCGCTCAAAGTAGATTTATGAACCACGAGCATGAACGCCGGACGATATATGGATAATTTTGCAACTCAATGAGAACTCGTTTAATCCACTCTACTCTTACGACTTACAGGTTGTAACTCAACTTAAATAGAGCTATTTCTTCATTATATTTTTCGAGCTGAATATTTTATTTATATAAGTGTGTCAAAGAAATATTCTAACATAATACAAAGAAGTGCTTACATAAGCGTTCTATATAAAAGATGAAGAGTTTCGCATGAATCATTTTCCTCTCAGTTTTGTTATTTTGCACTTTTTCTTTTGCATCAAAGGACGAGTTACGAGCGTTTAAGATGCGTTCTTAAGTTTCCAATTTTCATTTTTATTTCTTGAGATACAGGTTTATTGATGTATTCTGCACGAGCGATACATTTCTATCTTTCAATTTAAATTTATATCATTTTCATATGTACCTACTCTTTTCAATTCACTATTATAATTTTTGTAACAAAGTGTAAAAACATTTATAGTTTTGATCAATGAGAAAATAAAACTTTTATTTTTCGCCACAAATTCTATTGTATATTCAATTTCAACTGTAATATATTGTTTTAAATGGAAAAAACCATTTTTATGAAATATCTAACAATTTTGCTAAATACAGATCTAAAAATAATTTTGTTAAACAATCAAAATAATTATGTAGAACGTTTAAATATGATAAATAATGCTGCAAAAAGTATTGACTTTTTAGTAACCAGCTTGAGCGTTTTTTTTACTATAATTATTATAATAATATAACAAAATTATTTTCGAATCTGTATCTATAGCTAAATTTTTAGATATTTTAGCAACACTATTCTTTCCTTGCAGTATTCCTAAGTTTAAGACACGAGTGACGATGCCTCGAACGAGCTTGATTTATAGGAAACTCGATTTCAGCTTTGCTCGACAATCGGTGTCACCGCGTAATCGCGAAGCGACGTCGTTGCATCGCCCACTCTCGGCACGATGCTGAACGGGAAATAAGATTAAGTCGCTGTTAAGCCGAAGGCGACCACGTGCTGGCGCTCTCTCTCTCTCTCTCTCTCTCCTGCCTTCCATATCTATACCACGGCAGTACGTAAATCACTACGACGGAGGCAGACAGTTACGAGTTCACTGATACAAACGATTGTGTTTTAGCCTGCTCGCGGAACACGCGGCACAACCGAGAGAAGCAAAGCGATCTATACGGGGTGCTCTAAAAATACGCATATTCTTGTCGGTGATATATTTTTGGGCGGATTTGAGCCTCGCTCGTTTTCAGCGTTGATTTAAAAAGAGGATTCATTCATGGGAAATTATAGAGGGCTGAGAATCGAGGATTAAATGAAAAACGAGAAATACAAAATTGACTGTAATTAAAATATAAATAAAAAAACGTTTTAATTTTAAATCGATAAAATTTACGGAGCCCTGTATGTTAAATTTTTGAAGATTAATATCTATATTGGAGTATTTAGATCCTCAGATAAATATTTAATTAAATCTTTAAATTATCGAAATAAAATACAATTACAGTAGAAGATGAATTAAAATTCACAAATTCTTAAAATGGATTCCAGTGCCTCTTAAATTAACTTCTTGAAGTTCTCATCAGTGAAAACTCCGGATGCTGTCAACAAGAAATATTCTCGTTATACAATCGTCCGCTAACACCCTGTACATAGAACGAGGATGTGGCGTTCAGAAACCAGAAGACGGGAGCCGTCCAGCTGTCGCAGCCACATCAGAGCGTGTCGCGTATACAACACGATATACCCGTCCTTTTCCGTGCAATTTAAACGTTTCTCTGTCCACGCGCAAACTGGTCCGCGGTATCTCTCTCGCTACTCCCTCATCTCCAGTGATACCCTCTCGAAAGACACAGTCTCGTGCTGTTTAACAAAGCGTCTTACCAGATTCATGGATTAACAGTTTAAGACTCACACACGTCTTCCAGTTTCAGATCTCAGCGTAGATTAGGTTTTATCCAGGAATATAAATTCGTTACTTAACTCAGTTTAAACATTTTCTCGTCGGCATAAAAATTAGTACGACTCTATGAACATCTCATAACATCTTGTACACAGAAAGGACAATTTTGCTAAAGTATTTAAAAACGTCAGAAGAGAAGCGGGAAATAAATAATACAATTAAAAAAATGTTGAAGCGTTAACGATAATATTAAAAAGTAAATCGGATAAATTGTGTTTAACAGAAATGTACCCTGAAGGAACGATTTTGCTTAAATATCTAAAAATTTAGCTACATATAGAACTGAAAATAATTTTGAGTTATCAAAATAGTTACGTAGGACGCTCAAACTAATTACTAGATCAAAACTTTTTCCAGTATTATTTCTCATTATGTTTAAATTTCCTATTAATAATATTTATTACTCAATAATTGTCTTAATGATCCTCAACAAAATTATATCTAAACTTTTAGCTACATATTTAAGCAAGATATTTAAGCAAAACCATTCTTTCCATGCAAACTTCCCTCAAAAACAATTAATCCAACTACTTTTATCATAAACATTTCAATAATTTTTGTATTAGATTATTTATTCTCCGCTTCTCTTTTAAGCTATGTTATAACGCTGAGACGTGTAACAAATCAAAGCTAATCTACCATCTATCTCCGCCAATAGCTTTCTCGCGTGTGTCTGGTCTTCGTTCCCATCATGCTCGTTATTACGCGCGATCGAGCTTCTTCTTCCTCTTACTTCCTCGCTCCAATTTCCATCGCTACCTCACCGGCGCGGCGCTTTCTTCACACCGATCTATCCCCCTCGGCCGTACGGGCTATTTTTGCCGTCGGCAAATTCTCTTCTGTCTTACGACGACACGTACCAGCACGACAGCGTTGAAAACTGTCTCCTCGTGTTGCCGGCGTTTAATATTTTAATCCCCCGCCGTGTCGTGAAACATTACACGAAATCCTTTCTGATGTTAAGCATTCCGTCACCAAATATACTCGTGTGATAACTTCAAGCTGCGATAACATCCAGCAGCATCTCGACATTAAATACAAATAATAATTTTAGAAGAAAAGTTAGTAATAAAATTTCAAATGTGAGTTGAGCGCATCTCTTTTTTTTTGTGACAGTCGTATTAATTTCGTTGTTCAACATTAGAACTAACGATGCACGGAGTACGATATAAATCATATTCATCGAATATGATGGAACATGCGGCTACGTGTCATATTTCTCGAAACTTTTTTCTCTGTGTCACCGATATACTATAGCTGTCCATCACACGGATGGATTTTGACGGGGGGATTAATCAGGGAATCATGAAATTAGCTGTCGTCACTTTTCATCTTCATCATACAAAATTTGACGTGCGCGCGCGCGTCGGTCAATCGGTATCGTGTTTTATTTGCAGCATATGAATAAATAGCGTCGGAATGCGGCACGGTGGATTGCGCCGAATGCGCGCGACAGTTGTTCCAATGTGCAGTGTTCATAAAGTACGATTAATCCCCTCGCCTGCAAATCTCTCCGCAGCAGTATACCAGATTTCACGTTAAAGATTCAAAGCAACAGCAATAAAATATTACACAATAATTGAGGTTGTCAGATGAAAAAAAGGATTTGTGCGTGTCATCAATCTTCAGGTGTATACGAGACTGAACCATTCCAGAACTCGACTGTGAATCGAATATGACGTCGAATAAATTTTATGAAATGGCGAGAGTTTCAAAAGAGGAAGAGAGAGGGAGAGAGAGACGGAGGGAAAAGATTAATATTATTCAGCGTAAAATTATTCTTTTATGCAAAAAAAAAAACAAATTACTTATAAAACGTTGCAATTTGGTTAATGCACTAATTTACTACGTCGGATTTGTGTTAATTTCAGAGCCTTCCTTTTTTCGTTTAAGGTTAAAGATGGGCCTTTGTCCTTTGGTACAGTCTACAAACTTTCTTCTCAGGTTGTTCTTGCCTGGCTGCTGGTATCAATGAAGGGCGCCAGTTCGAGGCAACTCGGAATCTGTTAATTAGCGCGACCTCGAGGAAACTCGAGATCCGGAACATGAATCGGTGTTCTCGAACTACTGAACTTGATAATCTCGTTCTCTCTCGGTTATTCTCGTCTATTCCCTTCTCTCCCCGCTGCTCGCAAAATAATACCGGGGATGACTTTTTGCGCGATAGTATCGGGATCTTTCTATGGTCGCATCAACTTTTCTTTTCGCCCACTTTGCGTGTAAGTCCAATAAAACTCACGCGGTCAATTCAAATCGCACCATCGGAAAAGGATAAAGAATACAGATTGTAAATTAGAATGTCTTTCTTTTCTGTACATAACACCATATATATTGGACCATATATAACGATTTTCGATGTACAACATTGATTTATTTCCGTTTAATTTATGAATGGAAAAACCACTTATTTAAGAAATGAAATGATTATCTCAGGAAAAATATTTTACGCGAAATATATTCGAAAAGATTCGCGATCTACGTAAATGTCGGCTTCCGTGCGGACGTCTCATTCGAGCGTTTTTACGTTCCTCGACTGAGTGAAGGTCGATCTCGAGTACGCTTCCGTGGAGGTCTACTTGGATCAGTCGATTCCGATGCCCCCTGAAAGCCGTGTCAATTGCAGTTGCACGGTGCGTGATTCCACGAGTACAGGAACACGCGAGGTGGCACGGCTTAACGACAAGCGTCCTGCGTACGATGTCTGTCTATAATTAAGCTGACAAGATTTGACGACGTATACGAGGGCATGGAACAATGGTGGTCGTTTGGTCGGTCCATGCTGTCGATGCAAACAGAGAGCAGGTACAAGAGAGAAGAGAAAGTGAGAGGAGGCGGGAGAGGATGGATTGAGGGAGGAGAGGAGAGGAGAGGAGAGGAGAGGAGAGAGAGAGAATGAATGAATGAATGAGAGAGAGAATGTCACGGCCGTGATGCGTGTCACGCGACATGATGCGGCTGTGTCACGGCAAAATGTACTCCACGTGACGGCTGACGAGTGCGACGACACGTCGCGATTATTTATCGCGCATCGGAAAGCCGCCGATTGCTGGCATCGACCCGCTACAGCCGCTGGTCTGTCCGAGAGGCTTTCCCTCTCCGCCTCTCCTAGTGGGATGGGATGGTTAATAGAATTATACGGAATATCGCGCACCATTGGGACATCTTGGATAATTTCGTTAACGAGGCAACTGCGCTTTAATGACAGATACCGGATTTTAATGACGGATATCGCGGAATCGCTTGAAATATGCGACACGTAGTACACAGCTCGATGCGCGATTATACGCGCATGATTCTCGCGAAGGTAAAATCGGCTTTGTATCATGTAAAGGGGAAGCATCGAACAATTCTTTATTAATCCTAAGTGAGTTTTCCATCGATGAAATTTCGATCCGGCGCTCTCTCAATTATCCGCCGTATTTAATCGCCGGCGTGGAAAAAAAAACTTCGCTGAATTTCGCTGAGAGGAAAATTAACTTCAAACGATACGAAGAAACCATCGCTAAAGTATGCGTCAGTGGTTTTTTAACTGCATAAACCGTCTGTAATTATTTTTATCCGGCGGATTTACGGACACATTCCGCGAGGTCGCGATGAATGCGTACAAAGCGAGAGGAGAAAAAAAATGTATATATATATATATATGATATATACCGGCGTGCTTTATATCGCGCAGATGAAAACTTGAGCGAAAACGACGGTGGGAGATGCGGCGTTTGAAACGCGAGATAGGATATGTAATTTATATCGCTGTTTTATTGCGAGGATGACGAGAGGGGCGTTGGAATCTTTTTACGTGCATTTTTTGCATGTAAATACGGTCGCTTTCGGCGTGAGTCGTGCTAGAGAACGATGCTTGTAACTCTGCCAGCACTCGCGCAAAATGCGATAAACATGTAAAAAAATATCACGAGAATGTCATGTGGTTACGTCACACTGATTATTTTAGATGTAATACATGAATGTTTATTCATTAGGCATTACGCTAGATTACAACGCAAGAATGCTTGCTAATGAAATCGTATTAAAAAATATACAATTGCCATAAAATAGGCAAACATGAGGAAAAATAATCCCTCATGTTAATAATTTTATTATTATTATGCATCCAACATTTCAGTGTGATAATTATATTTTTCCTATGTTTTGAACGATATCTTTAACAATCTATTTAATAAAATGGACACGATTAATGTGCTCGACAATACACTAAAAAATTACATGCAAAATTACAACAATTGTAGATAATTTTGGGTCTTACTATCAAAAGTGTATATTTGTATACTCGAAAATAAAAACCTACAAGTTACAAATAAATTTAATCTTCCTTATATAATAATTAAACAATTTGCAAAAGTAAATTTACAATTGAAGTTTATAAAAATATTGACGTAATAAATCGCTAACAAATTACAGACAATTTTTCTTAAGCTGTATTATCGTAAAATTTTCTCTTTTGAGTGTCATTTTTCTTAAGCTATATATAGAAACATAAAAATATAAATAGAACATGTGCGATATTACTGTAATATATTATAAATATATTACAAAAATTTGTATTTTACGTCAAAAATATAAAAATATAATTGTTAGTGTAATTTTGCGTTTAATATAAAAATTTATTTACACAATTAGAAGTAACAGTACTTATTTTTATAAAAACACAATTTTAGATATTTCTGCTATAAACTCTCTGTGTAATTTTTACACATGTTATTTATGAAATTTTACATACTTTTTTTTACAGTGTACAACAAAGTTATGCTCCAATTTTTATTACGAAATAAAATGTTTGTTTTTCCACTTTTCGAATATAGAGAACGTAAAAAATTTTCAACGTGACAGTTAAATTGTCAACACGCAGATTATATTAATTTTCTCGAACGATTTCATCATCGCAACAAAACAGAGTTTTGTTGCGATGATGAAATCATTCGAGAAAAACAGAGTTAAACGTGCATTCGTATTCACGAAAATGCCGTGGAAACTGTTGTAATTTGTAGTGCAAATTTCCATATAGATGCCCCTGTGTGCACTGTTGTTGATCTAAAACCAAAAAAATTTATATGCTATTCGCCATATATTGCTGAAGATATTCAAAAAAGTTCGATGCAACGCGATAGGTATCGTACATGGATATAAATTTATTCTTTTTTTCGAGCTGTTATCGTTTCAGTTTAATCGATTCAGCCCCGTATTACTTTCTAAAATACAATATATAAAATAAAGTTTTGCAATAAAAAATGTAAAGTAAAAAAGAAAAGAGAAAAACGTGTAACCATTTTTGCACACAAAATCCTTTTTTAAGTATAAATATAAAACAGTATAAAACGTAAAAGATCAAGATTTTTAACAACAATGCTAACAATCAGCTAAATCTCTCCTCATTGAAACGGCGACGTTCAAATCCTGCCGCAATTACCGTAAAAGCTAGAAGCCTGCTACCATGAAAACCGAAAGAATTAACCGACAAAATGCTAGGAAAACGACTGCGCGACGTCCGTCCCGAGTTCGCGATTTCGCGTGGCGAAGGAAAATGGAAGTGAGAGCAGAGGAAGGATATAAAATGTTCAATGCCACCTCGATCGACACAGAGAACAGAGCACGTCGACGATGAATAAGGGTAAGAAGAGAGATGAAGAGAAGAGAAGAAGAGAGCGAGAGAGGGGGGAGGGGGGGGGAGGGAGAAGCGGAAAGATGAGAGAAGAGCACGGCGGAACTGGCGGCAGGCTGGTCGGGAGCAGATTCGAGAGTCTCGTCCTGAACGAGGTCGAGTGAGAGAAGAGCAACCTCGCTTGTGCAGTTTCCATTGTCGAAATGTCGTGGACGGCTACCAGGGGAGGAAAAAGGAGCAATGGAGACGGCACGGTGAACAAAGCGACAGAACTCCCCTTCCTCTCCTTCATCTCCTTGGTATCACGCTCTGCCGGAGGTAGAGGAGGTCGGTCGTGTCTGCAGGCCCGTAGAACGGGGTCGATGGCGGTAAAAGCCTCACGCTGGCTCTTGGCAGTTAAGACAAGCCAAGTTTTCCGCGGCTACCAATTGTTTTCCCGCGCGTCGCCAAAGCTGAACGTGCGCGGTTCGTTTCCGACCGCAGTCTCGGCCGCGCGATGGTTGAGAGTACACGAATGCGATAGAGAGGGACTGTGTAAAACGCTATGTGAGTATATATTTTAGCATACAAACTGTGACGTATAAATGGAAATTCTGCTTGATATTGTTATCGAGAATGTTGCAGTTAAATCGAATGAACCGGAGAGGTTTAAAAGTCTTCGAGCTCGAGAATTCAGTTTGCCTGAAAGCTCGACAAGACCAAGATACAGAGTTACACTAGACGACAGACCTACATACCTATTACGCGAGACCTGTTCAAGGAGTTCCTTTTATCGCGAACACTATATAGTCTCGCTCAGCAGAAACTCGAGAGAAAAACCAAAGACACGATCATGTGCTACGCTTTTCACTAGAATGCATTGACTAGGTCAGTTCTGCCGCTGACTTCTATATACGGAATGAAAGGTTACAGAGAGAGAGGCAATGTAGTACTCTTCGTAGTCTTTTTTGCTTCCGCCTTCTAGTCGTCCTTTATTCGCTTGACTTCCGCCTCGCCGTACAATCAAAGAATCCAAGATATTACCTGGTTTCGCCAAATAGCGTCGTTGAGCAAAGATTAGTCGTCTTCTTTAGAATTTCATATTCCTCCTACTCATATACATTAATAAGTGTAAACGAATTCACACGTCATCTTCCCTAATCACATCAGACGAGTTGTCTCAGTTATCCGAGAAAAATTTAATTGTGCGAAAAATTAATAATTTATTGAGAAAGTAAATGCGTTAAATGATGAAATAAATAAATGTCTAAAAATTCATCTATTCATTTTAAGTGTCTTGATAGCATAAGTATTTAATAAAAGATTAAGAGGATTTTTAAATAAAAAAAAAAACAATAATTAGAAAGAAGGACTAGTGTGTGTGAAAGTCAATCACGATTCTAATTTATAAAATATAACACGATTAATACAGTTTATTAAAGATCCATAATTTAAACGTTTCGGCTTAATTTCGAATCATCTTCAGCAGTTTTAAAATATATTAATATATTTTTAATAATATATTTTACAACATATATATTAATACAGTTTTAATAATATATTTATATATTGTAAAACTACTGAAGAGATAACTCAAAATTAAAACGAAACATTAAAATTATATAACTTTAAATGTTAATTATATTTTTTGTATTAAGAACCATGTTTAACTTTTAAACCCTTTTTTTCTTTCTAATTATTATTTTTTAATCCTTCATCGGCAACTGAGGTCTTTAAAGACATTATCGATATTTTGACCGCGTAGATTTTGGTAAATAAATTTAAATCTGTTAAAAATAAGTAAAATGCAATTCAACTTTTATAATGGTAAACATTTATTGTTAAAGCTTTGACAAGTATATCAGAATTTTTTCAGACTTTTGTACAACCGGAGTAATAAAAAATTTGTTGTTGCTCAAAGATCCCTATTGTTAACGGAAATTACATTCATGACGCTGAGGGAGCATTAAATATTCAATGCAACGCAAAATAGCAGAAAAATTTTTAATGTAATTAGTTATTTAAAACGTCTAGATACAACGCTTGACTATTGCAAAAGTCGAATACCACTGATATACATTTTCAAAGCGGGAATATTTTTGTTGTCATAAAAAAATCATAATTAAACTGGCAGCAATTTTGGAATTCGCGTTTATTCCTAGACGCAACTACCCGATCCCCGCGAGATATTCTCTGCGCTTATGTTCCGTGACGAGTACGAGGCGGGACGAGACGTCTCGCCGACAGTGCAGTGGGGTGAACGCGCGTGCATCGGCCGCGAAGATAATGGCGTGCTCGGGCGAGGTATTTTTGACGCGATGGAAACAATAACGGGGCTGTCTGAGATCGTCGATCATGCACCGGTGTTCCCAGAAGTCTGCGCCGCTCGCAGACGGAGACAAGAGGGACCTTATGGCGCGTACCTGACGAGTCACTCCATACGAGCGATGGCTGACCACTTCAAGGAGCCAATTGACTCCACTGTGGAGGCCCACTGTCCTCGTACCCAACGCGGTACTTCATGGGCCGCCCACGTGGAGCCCAACTCGCGATCAAGTCATTGAAAAAAAGTCATGGAAAAGAAGGAGAGTCAGAGGGGGCTGAGATTTCAATATTCAGATAACTGAGAGAAAAAAGGGCGATATTTTAAATTGGCTTAATGATTCAACGGAGAGTGTCAGTAATTTCAATCAAATTCATTGCATTATTGGGAAATGGATTAACCTCTTTACTGTCAAGCCATCTTTCCTTTTCAGGAGAAAAATTCTCAAGTGAATTTTCGTGTATTTGTAGCTTAAAAGGTAATGAGCTAAAAAAAGATTTTAGTTCGTATGGAAGAGATTATAATTATTATAATTTTTATAACTTCATATACTTTCCATTAACTTACGATTTTTCTAATTTTATCTCGTATCTTTTTAATGTTGAGAAAATTATGTAAAATATGTTTAATGAATCGAATATTTTCTACTAAATGAGCAAACTAGATTCTGTATTACCAGGTTCTTATGGTCAAGTTCACTTATTACTTAGCAAAACAGTTTTAATAGAAATCGCGATAAACGAAAAGCGGTTATGTAAATATATCACCGTTTAAACAACGTCACGTCGCTGATGCTAAAGACGTGATAATTCGACAACGCTTACCCGACGGCATGCGTCGAACCGCCCCTAAGGCCAACCACTGCCCACCTATCCGTTACCTATTTTTTTCCGTCATAATTCCCAGAATTTGAATTTATCCACCAGTCGACCGACCGGTCACGATTATTACGTTCAGTAATTAGTTCCGGGTTACGTTCATATATACATATCGTCGACTCGCCGTCGTTAGTCGGATGGAGGCAAAAAGAAAAAAAATGGCACGATAAACGTCGATTTCGCCGCGATAGGAGGTTCACGGAAAAGAAATCGCGTGTGGATAACGAGCGCCGGTTTGCCTTATCCGACAGCCATTGGACGACGAAACGCGGGCTTCCTCCCTTGAACGGCACGATCGCGAAATACGGGGGTTGATTCCTCCCATCGTTTCGCCCCTGCCTTCTTATTCTGCAGCCGTGCCTGTACTCTTAGTTCTCATAAAACCTGCTAGGCACTCCCTGCTGGAAATCATGCAACCGTTTTGCGTTCAAGTTGAAACGTTCAGAGTTGTCTATACAGTTTAAATTCATTACATTTTCTTTCGTTCATGGATTTTCCGATCAAATAATAATGACTTGAAAAGGGCTTAAGAGTTAACTCGCAGAACTTGTTGCATAAAAAATTATAGATTAAGAAGTTTAATAGAATAAAGCTTCGATTACATAAGTATGTTAAATTTTGCAATTGATGGACATATGTTGAAAATTTTAAATGACGTGTTTCGGGTATCTTCAAATTTCCAAAATGCAGTAGTATTAAGATAACACAGATATTTTCGCAAACATAAATAGACCAATATGAGTCATTATCGCAAATTAACATTTTTTTATCAATTTGAAAAGATAATGCTTCCTTAAGGAAGATGTCACCGAGTGATAATTTTCATTAAATATATTAATGATAATAAACAAGATTCACATACATAGAAATTCAATTTCTATCAACGTAAAGTCAAAATTGAATATAAAATAAAATTCATCATTTATTTAGCCAATCTGTTCTCATTTTTTATATTTAATATATTTACAAAGATAAAGTAATGAAAATCGGCTAAAAATAACATTTAAACAAATTCGTCAAGAGAACCGTCGTAAACAATATTCTTAAACATAAGTTTGCTTAAGAAAAGATTGTGTCTATGAATATATTATAAAAATGTAAATAAATAAACATAAGTATTTTTTTCAGACGGCGTTTTAAAATAACCAATTTTCTCAATTACTTACACAAGTTATACGAAAGCCAGTACAACGATTATCGAACTGTTCCCTTAATATAAATGGTTCCGAGTATCAGTATGTATACCGACATCGGTCTTCTGCAAATTTATTTCCATTCTTCGATGTACATTCAGCGAATGAAACGTTCCGCGCGAACAAGCATTGTCACGAAAGGACGGGTAGGTAACGTGTGTTCTCGATATCCCGTCTGCATCTCGGGCTTGAATTTTTACAATGTAATGACAGATCTATTACGGCTGAATAACGTATAATTAAACAGGCATCGCGAGTAACTAATTAGGATTAAAATAAACACGTCCATTCACAAAGAGAATTATTAATTACTCATTCTCCGTTTTATTTTAATCGCTTAAACAATTATAAATTATATTAAAAAGAGACGTCACAGTAACAACACGATGCACAATTGATGGTGAAATATTTCCTGAAATTATCGAGAATTCTTCGCCACGATATTTCCCATTTCCTCATTGATAGCCACGTAATAGCCACGACGTATATAACTCTGACGTAATCGATCGCGACCATTATGACCTATGACGATGCCGCGCTCTATGACGTCTCAATGACGATAGCATATTCTATGACGATGCAAATATGACGTCATTGTACGTCGGTCATAGGAAATCTTCAAAGGAAACTATTTACGGCCAGTGACCTTTCGAATCGCCGACCTACCGAGTATTACGTATTCATGCTCACCCCGCTTTTCCCTACACGCTAGAATGGAATGATGTATGCATGCGTTTGCGCGCACATTTCCATGAAACTTCCGCGGGTTACGTCTAACGATAGACAGTTTGAATGCACTCCGCTTTCCAGAAATGCGGTCTACACAAGAATTAAATAATCATGATATTATTATTGACAATATAAGGGATCTCAATTAAGAGAAATAATTCTATTTATAGTCGAAGCTAATCTTGGTTTTTAATAATATTTATGTGCAAATTTTTGCAAATACATTTTTCAGTTTAAACCGATTCGGTTTGTTGGGTTTGAAACGCAATCGCGATATTTCAAATTAGATTAATCGCCAATATGATAATGACGCTAATGAACACTTTAAAAGGCTGCGATTTGATATTCACTGTCAGTGACACTGAAAATTTATAGTATACGTTACATTTACTATAGATTTCTAGAACTAGTGAATATCGGAATACAATCGAGAAATTTGCAAAAAATTTATTACAAAAATATCCCTCGATTAGAGTTTGTACTTGAAAGTCCCGACTCTCTAGGACGGACGTTATGTCAATTCGACCAGCAAGGCACGTGGAAATATTTGTCGCAATAATTAGTAACTATACCGAGAAAAATAATTTGGTTGAAAAAAGATAAAATCAGAAAATTCTGATTAAATCAATCAGAATTTCAGTTACCTCAATTAGAATTTTAATAGATTTAATCAGAAAATTTTCTGGTTAAATGGTTAAATCTACTAAAATTCTAATATTGAGATAATTGGAATTCTGATTTGTTCGTTTTCAACCAAGCCATTTATCTCAGTGTAGTGACAAGTACTAAG
Source organism: Trachymyrmex cornetzi (assembly GCF_001594075.2). Classification (NCBI taxonomy): domain Eukaryota; kingdom Metazoa; phylum Arthropoda; class Insecta; order Hymenoptera; family Formicidae; genus Trachymyrmex; species Trachymyrmex cornetzi. The sequence continues at coordinate 1,022,136 of NW_017296059.1, forward strand.
TGATCTCAATCCAGCTACGTTGCGAGAATATAGAATTTTGAGAAAACGGCTTGAAAATTGTTCGGAAGTGGCGTGCATCCAATTATACAATACTTTTTTTCTTTTTTATCAGTTTCATATTTGTGAAACGTAAAGCAGCGCGAAATTACACCCGTCTCAAAATTCCCAGAACGCGCTTAACTACTTCTGAAAATCTGTTAACCGGCTAGGGCGAAATGCTTTACGTGACCCGTTTGGTTTCGCGAGCGTCGTTGGACTGCGACCGGCTGGATTAAAGAAGGATAACGGTGTTAATAGCCGTTGTGCAATTGCGCGATATCTGCTAACCACCACGGCCGACGAGTTTATTCTTTCAACGTCCTTCTACAGCGATCTACTTCGAAAATTATATCGCGCGGCAGTCGCATTGTAATTTCATTGCATACTTCCTCAAATCGCATTCTTATGCATTATCTACGGCACGCAAACCGAACTTTGGTCTCACTACACTTCCGCTTATTCCGCGAATTGTTACGCCATTGCGCACTAGTGCGACGTCGAGCGAAAAGACATTAGTCCTGTTTCTATCCTTTCTTGTATTAAAAAATAACATGCCTAATACACCTTGTCGCTTTTAAATTTCATAAGATTTTTCTTAATTTTTACAGAGGTACTCTAAGCTATAATTATATGTTGATAAAATAGTTTCAAAAAATTGTATTTTCATTTTGTAATCTAATTTTTCTCTTCACCTTTAGGAGACAGAGATCCGTTTTTTAAATCTTACATTTTTCCTTAAATAAGATTTGTTATAATTCTTTATTTCATTATATTTTTTGCCTCAAAATCAAATACAGTTTCAGTGCCATTATAGTGGCTTCCTAGCATCCAAAAGGGGGGGGGGGGGATTAATAATGTAATAATATTATAAAATTAATATGTATAATATGCAGAATATCAACAAAATCATATAATAATTTTCGGCATAATTAAAAGCGTAATTGGATTTAAACATTAAGAAATCATAAATGTGGAGTAAGTGACGTAAGAGAAAAACCAATCAAATTAGACCTCGTCCTAGTTTTTAACTGAAACTATCTAAGAATTTAAACAGATGATTATTATTCGGAAGCTTGGAAGAGTTAACGCATAATTCTTCAATAACGTTCAAGCGGAAGTAGTGCACTGCTTTTCTAACGAGAATCTGCGGGAGGGGCTCCAACGAGATATCGATTTGATTCGGCCCGATATTTGAGCGATATTTCTTTCGCGAGCCAATATCGCGAGCCGTCTCTTTCTTCCTTCTTAATTTTCAGCTGTTATCTCCAGATTCCCTCGCGTACCTCGACCTACTTAGGACGATCGGCTTCCGGCTGCCTGTCGCCGCTAACGTTAACGTAGGAGTTCGGTAATCGAAGCGAGAACATTAAGGAGAATCAATGATCGTCCGTCTCTAACCTGCGACTCTCTTCGGAGGAGCTGCGCCGATCGCTTTATTCAAATGATCGTCAGGATCGCGATTTCCGGCTCAGATGGTGCGGAATGTACAGCGCGTGTCGGTAATGTTTCCGGCGATGGAAGGAGACCGGATTGTTCGCGGCGAAGAGCCGGATTTTACGACGATGAGGATCCGTAACCGGCATTCGAAAGTGCGTCGCGTGGTGGTTACAAATCGTTCGACCGATTAACTTTCGAGAGTATTGAAGGCACTGCCATGCGAGAGTGCGAGAGAGACGTGGACTCCCGGAAACGTGGAAACACATCGCTCTTAGAGTTCGGCTCGTCGGCACATGCTCACGATTGGATTATATCGCCGCATCTGATGCGAGTCGAATTTTATGTCGCTATAAATGACAAGTGTCTCCCCAAAGGTTATAGCATACTAGCTGTAAAATTATTTGATGGTCTGATACGTTCAAACATCTCGGATCACACCCTTTTTCTGATCAGAAAAGGAAAATTTTGAATCATGAGATTGGAATCCAAGGAATTTAAAACGCAACACTGATTAACTTAATAAAATTAACTTAATAATAATTAACTTCAATTTATATAGAACTCTAATTTCAAAATTAAAATTATCGATATATTTAGTACTGGATATAATTTGAAAAAAATTAATGTTTAATTCGAATGTGCTAAATGAAAATTATGCATCGTTTAAAAGTGCGTTCTTTCAGTCACGGAATTTAAACAATTTTAACTCGAGAGAATAGTCACTTAATTATTTTTAATTGGGATACAAAAACACTCCAGGTGATTAAACCCGGAGTGTTTACATATATACATATATACCCTAATTAAAATCACAATTAATTCACTATTATTAACAACGCGTATATTGTATTATATATTATTGTTTTGTGATTTATTAATATTTGAGAATATTATATGGACTAATTACAATTTTTTGAAAAAAAAAAGTAGAAAACAAAGAAATATTAAACGTTATAAGGAGCTTATTATGACAATATTTCTAAAAAAATAAAGATATTAATTAATAATGCTTTTTTATGTGGATTTTCGATGGAATTGCACATTAAAAGGTTCGTAAAAATAGTTATTAAAATGAAAAAGAAAATATATGTTACACAATATTCATACAAAATAATATTTTATAACCATTTATTATATTTTTTTTCCATTGCGGTATAAAAACAGGGTAATTATTCCCGGATTAATTATTATAGGTATATATTAACAGAATTCTCAAATTTTGTCAATTAAATATATAAATAACGGCAGATGTTATGACAGAGACTGTATAACACAAATAAAATCCTAATTTTCGTTCTTGCTTTTTTGAGCTCTCCAATGAAGTCATTCGAGAATTATTATCGTTAGTGTGGGGATAAACAATATCGTTTCCACGATCATAGTGGCGAATGTATCTACGACAGATCGAAATCGGCGAGTATTCGCTCGACAGAACGTAAGTGGGTTATCCGCGTTTTCGCTCGAACGAGCGTCGACTCTGAACTGCCCGACCCCCGTACAGCAGCGTGTAATTAATTATACCAATTGATCGAGTGGGTATCGGTCCGGCACGGCCATGCATGTTAATGTGCGAAAGGACATCTGTTTCCCCTCCGCGTGTATCCGCTTCGATAGCACACAGACGTAGATACGAATGTACGCGCGCACAATACGTATGTACGCACAATCTACACCCGGTGTCTACGCTCCGTCGAGAAATACGCGCGTGCGAGCGAACACGTGCACGACAAGTGTCGCGCTATAGTTACCTATGTGCAATTGCACTTGAAAGAAATTCTGTCAGACGTACTTACGATTCTTTTTAATCCGCGGCTATTACCGTTATATCTCGACTTTAAAGGAAATCTAAGAACAAAAGAATCTGTCGCAATTATATCTTTCACGCAGAAAACAAGGAAAATATTATACGTAATTTTTCTGATCAAGGAAGGAACTTTCGAAATTACATGTATTCGTTTTTAACCTCGCATACATCTTGTGACTAAAGAAAATTAAAGTATCTGTTGTAATTATATCTTTCGCGAAGGAAACAAGAAAAAAATTGTACATATTTTTTTGGTGGAGGAAGCAATGTATCTGTTTTTGACCCGCGTACATTTTGCAAATGTCTATCTCTAACGATTTCTTTCAATTGTTTGAAGCACGCAAGGAAGTCATTATTTAATTTGCGTTCTTTCGATAATTTCTTCAATCGCGCTCATTTTTATAATAATTTCTATCATGAAAATGAAATTTATTTTTCTTGAAAATTTCTTTAAAAAGAAATTCTTACAATGTATATATAAAGAATTGTTTAGACAAGTGAACACACTTCATTTCTATAGATTCAGTGAAAAACATTGAGAATTACATATAAAAGTTCCTGTCAACATGAAATTTCTATTCCGATTGAGCGGATAAATAATGCCAAAGTAAAAATTACTTTTGTTCATTCTATTTTACGATTATTCAAGTACAATAATTCTCAGTTTGCATCGTGCATTGATCAGCATTGATCAGAATATCACGCCGAGTGCGTTTGCACGCATTGTACGCAAAGAAGAGAATTACAGGACAGAAGGAGATCAGGTGGACGCTGACAATGATTCCACGAGAAGGATAGCAATGTCCTCGAGCCCGGGGACATATGCTGCAGATTTTTATGACCCTTCCATCCCCTCTATCGCCCGGGCTACACGTCCCCCCGAAGTACGATTTTACCCTCGTGCAATGCGACGGCAATGTTGCAACCATTGTGCTACTCGCGTCGAGACGAGGGATCATCAGCGCTCATTGTCATCGACTAATCGAATTTGGCATCGATCGAATCGCCCACGTGGATCACCCAACCGTGGCGATAAACGCGATGCACGTGCAATGTCGTCGTAAACAGAAGAGTACAGGGTTTTCGATTCTATCGGTGGTCGCGCCGTCAATGCGTTCATCAAAGGGCGCTCGTTTCGAATGTTTATACTGTTAACGTCTCTATCCTGATCGAATGGCGAATCACTCATTATTTTCTATAGAATCAAAAATTATCATGAGATCTCTGAATGTGGATTTCAACAATTTTTCATTAATTATTGCATCTTTTCTTTTCCTTCTGGTTTTTAGTTTATCAGAAATAATAGAAGGCGGACATCTATATTTTACATTTTTTAGTTTGATAAGAATTTTGATTTTTTAGAAAATTTTGCAAATCCCTTGATTTTCCTGATTTCCAGTTTTGTGGCAACCATGTGTAAAGGTTAAACGCACAATCTTAATAAAACACAATGCTATTTCCTTTCTAGAGTAAGAGCTTGTTCGGATAAAGATTAAAAAGTCTTTTCCTAAAAATTGAATTACATTCTAAATCTCCCGCATTCTGAACATTATAATAGAAACTTTGTGCATTATACGAAGGTATCACGAACGACATTGTACGAAAGCGTACCGGAAGCATAAGCGGCAGATTGCAACAGCGTTGGGAGCCATAAACGTTCGTTTCACTAACGGGTGTTCATATTTAAGGATCACCAATGCTGCGAGCGTAACTTCTTCGGCACAAGTGGCCTGTTCCGATTTTTACGGTGGTTTCGCCAGGATCGGATTAATATTGCAGTAGATGTTGCGATAGCGTGACTCAGAATGCAAAGTAGGAGAATCTAACGGTCTCACGACCACTGCATTAATTTTCGGAATATCTATTCTTTTATCTATTATAAGAACAGAGTTAAAGTTTTCCAAATTTAATACGCGTTAATTAGTTAACATTGTTTTCTTTAATAACACATCTCTGAATGAAGTGAAGGTGCTAAAAAAACCTTCGTTGCTTTCGTTACAGACCACACGCCGTGTGGCTATTTTCGAGGGTCGGCCACGCATACGGTGTGATGTTTAAATAAGTTCGTCTAATTATATCGGCGTTATTGTTCGGATATAAATTTTAGACATAGATTTCGCATGTCAACGGTAAAATTATTGGAACATTTAAAGGGAATGATGTTAAGGCAGCTAATGAACATACTGTCTACATCAGATTATTCAGAGATTAAACTGGCCCTGCATCTTCCGACGGAAGATCGTGACCACCTATTGCGCGTACATGAGTACCACGTTGCGTGCGGACACCTTTATGGAATACCTAACAAGCGAGGCTCGCAGCACCTTGTGCCACGCAAAGCAGTCTTCATAAGCATTGGGAACCCGAAGCGAATTACCTATATTATGTCAGTTATCATGAATGACTCAATATTTTTTTACATCTCAAATAGTCTCAGGAATATTCCGTCATGAAAATTAAAGCCAATTAAAAAAATAGATATGTAAGGATGAAGATCAAGAAAAAATTCATTAGACAAAAGAATCACAAACAACTTATTCGAAATTCTTAGATCAGGCCTGTCGAAAACTTAGCTCGTGAGTTAAACGCTTTCCCTTCTTCATCGTCTCCTTGAGTGAAACAAAGAAAATAAAAAGGAAAAAACGCTAGAGCTCTCTGCTCACTAGACTGGTTGCTCTGGCATCAATCTCTTTTTGTTTTTTTTATCTCGCTCAACAAGACGATGTAGAGATGGGAGAAAATTTAGTTCGCGAGTTAAGTTTTGGACAGGCTTGTCTTAAAATTAAGAATATAATGTAATTATAATGAAATCGAAGGAAGAGTTTCAAAGAAGTCGGAGAGTTAGCCACTTGTTTCTGCTAGAAGACGTCGCTGGCGTGAAAAGGAGAGATGACGTACGTTCTCGGTTCGCCGTTGTCTCGCTGCACATGTGCTCCTCTGCATGTAACCGTTTTTGAAGCTGAAGACCGCTGTGTATTCCGGCCCCTGTCATATAATACGCAACAACGGCGTATAATGTGCTTCCGCGTGCAGTAGCTATTAAATGACTGGTTACACGGCTCGAGACAGAAGCGACATCGCTTCCTGGAGAGATCGTAAGAGACGGAGTGCAGGAGATGGAGAGAGGGAGATCTTAGGGATTCCCTCGAGGACCATCTTTGCCTTGGCATCCGAGGCAGAACCAAGATGAAGATGGATACGCAGAGAACGCTGGACCGCGCGGCGCTTCCTTCCCTTCGTGGGAGCGTTTCTGGGATTTGCTGGTGTCTGCTTAACGGCGTCTTCGGGGAACAGTGTGACTGATGGGCGATTTAATATTTTACACACAGAAAAAATATACACAGAACTCTTCACCGAGAGTAAACAGCAGTCTCCTATGGCGCTATTCTTTGATTAGAATTTCATGCGAAAGTTTTACATAATGTAATATTATTTTAAATAACTTTTATATTTTTATATCGTTAATCTGTCTAGAGAAAATGAGAGATATGGGGTAAACACGAACGATGTTATTACAGCATATTAGACTAGAGATAGCCATTCATTTCTTGGTTCATTACTCATATCTATTAATGATAGTCCGCTGATATACACTTATTGTTAGTGCCACACTATATACATTACCATAGAATGCATATGCCATTTAAGGTAAACACTATCTTACGCCGAGACACTATCGTGTCTCCTGATTATATGGTGTACAAGAGAATGGGGAATTGCGAATATCTAAAGGTAAAGTTAAATAAAGCCGACGCGCAGTTTGAAAAAGACTACAATATGGTATATATGCAAGTACATATATAGTATATATTAGTAATTCAAGATTGAATTATTTAAAAGCATTTAAATAAAGCCGACGATTATTTATAAATTATAGAGGATTTTAATCTAAAAAAAAAAAAATATATATATTGGGTTTATATATACTTAATTAATATTTATATATTATTAATATAAATTATAATTTTAAACAAAATCCATTACCCTGCGTAGCGGCAGATAATTTGAAAAAATTTTGTTTTTTGTTTAAATTAAGTTATAGTTTATATTGACATTTTATGAATGTTAATTATTGCAGTTAAAAGCCAAATGATCACAATATCTTTTAAATAGAGACTTTTATTAATCGATAAATAATCGTCGGCTTTATTTAATTTTTCTTAGGTGTTCGCAGCTCCATTTTCTCGTATAAAATTTAATTAATGTACAAAATTTATATATCTCTCTCTCTGTAGATAAAAATAATTATCTCAAAATTATTGGCGTTGCTATATAACGCTATATTTATCTATCTCTCTCTCTGTAGATAAAAATAATTATCTCAAAATTATTGGCGTTGCTATATAACGCTATTTTACTTTGTTCTCAATGACATTTTACACGGTATCTAAATTACTGACAAATAAAATTTAATAATAGTCATCAAAAGGTTGATCTATTAACTCGTAGAAAATTGACATTACGTTAAACATATATAACTGGGTTGGATTTTCATCAGTACAATTAACACGAATGCAGTACAAATAGAAGTATTAACGAACGAGATTTTAGTCCGAATCACCTTTGACAATTTTCGAGCGTTCAATCCGCTCACCGGTTAATTGAACCTTTATCGAGTTACACGATTGTTCAACGATCGCGCGAGAATTGACAAAGTAGTTATACAACTGAATAGACGTGCCACACACATTTCACTTCACACTAGCGGAGAAAAAACTTGGGAGATTCTCCCGAGAGGTATCGTACGGCTGGACTTGAGGTAGAAAGAGATGGATATTCGTAGAAATGTCAGGAATTGTTTTCTTCCTCCAGCATCTCTACTCTTTTTCTTTCCTTCGCGTCTGAAGTGAAAGACGTTGCACTAAATTTTCCAGCAGGATAAAAATTCATCATGTTTGCGGCACGAATGTGCGCCTCCAACTACCATGGTACAAATGCACTGCTTCGATATCGATTAAGAGTATAATTACGCTGCCATTGTTAACAAGGTATTTTTCTTGGGCAAATACTGTTTTCAAGATCGTTTTAATTGTAACGGAATCTTGCAAATTCTCATCTTGAATTCTTAAAAATGTTGGAATGCTTCTTGGTTTCTAAGTTAAGGAATTTATGAAATTATTATGAAAAATGTGTGTTAGACCAACAGTTATTTTCTCAAGTTAATTTTCATTATTACTCTTAAGAATTGGCCAACTTGTTTCCTTGAAACGTTGGAAAATGTCCAGACATCAATAATAATTGATGACTCTTGTGATTCAACAAGATTCAAGTGCACTTTATTTATTGAATACCTTAATTCAAAATGTAATTATTGAGTCATTAATTTTAAATATTAAAAATTTGTTGTAAATAATAATCCTTTCCAATAAAATTACATTTTTTCTAAAAGACGCGTCGCATTTCTTTTCATTTGAAATTATAGTAAATTTATTTGTTTTATCGTCGCGATAGAAAAATTCTCTATTAAGTTTCCGGATAATCTTATGTCACTTTTGCAAATCTCTGAATAATATTTACGCGGTAATCAACGCTACGAACAGGAGAGATCAATTTATTATGCTACTAGATAGTATAATAAATCCGGTGGAGCGTTCGATTCCCGAGGGAGAGCAGGCATGAAAAGTCCCTCTTGAAAGAGAGTTCGAACGGGGTAATACGAAGTACCTTCTCAGTTTCGATACCTCACGAGAGGGGGATAAGGGAGGGGGGAGGGGGGGGGAAGGATATCGCTTACCCCTTTCGTTCCTCCGATTCTCGGCCGTATAGATATCTTGGCGCAGCATCTCGCGTCGAATGGGAAGCGCTTTTGAAACTCCTCTCGCTCTCGGAACGTGCCGATTTTATCGGAAGGAGCCCTTTCATCCGCTCGTCAGACTATTCGACTCACGTATTACTCCTCGTCGGCCGTCTTTTAATGGGGCCTCCTCCCCTACCCCCCTTGAGTGCACTCGCTGTTTATCGGCTCGCCGAAGGTTGCTCGGATTGTCCACGATTATATTTTCGAGGATTGGAGGAGCTTCCTCTGGCTTCCGATCAAAGAGTTACATTTGATCTCAACGATTATTCGAGCAACTTAATATCAGTACTTTTCTGTAAATAATATATGCAGATGCGCGCGGACTCTCTAAAAGTTTCAGAGCGAATCTCACTCTGAAGAGCGAATCTCACTTTTAAAGATTGAAAATTGAGCCACTCTTTTTTAAGACTGGTTCAATTTTCACTCTTTAGAATAAGCTTCCACTCTAAAAGAGTCTAGAGAGTAAATAAGTATAATAGAAGTAAATGTTTCAATTGGGAAAAATATTGTCAAATGTAATGAAAAAATTTCTTGGTCAATAATATTTATTTATTATATCCCGACTAAATCTTCGAATATTATTGTAGCTTCGTGCGAAAAGATTTGAATAAATAATAAAAGCAGAATGGTAAAATTATTAAGCTAACGACCATCAGTCTGGTGAACAATTTTGATTTCTGATATACAAGTTAAATTGTACAGCTTCGGTCGAACGGTATTGTAATTTTGCCCGACAGAAATAAAAAGCCATGAGAATGCTTATAAAGTAGAAGTTGTGTGCGTCTCGATTGCCTCCGGTATCGCCGCACGTAATTTACCGTCGACGTTGAGCACCAAGGTTTCGCCTTGTCGTCGCGAATACGCGCGCGGACGTCATCGAATTATGGAAATGTACCTCGCGCCCGTTGTAATTCTTCTTTTATTATCTCCCAATGGAGTTTGCCCGCCATTTCTATGATAATGGCAAATTTTTCCATCCGGTGTTTGTAACACACCGAATCAAGAATTGTCGCATTGTATCGTGCCAGTGCATCATTCTTACGAATCCGCGTATCGCTGTGCATTCGCTGCATCGGTGCTGCTTTCCGCGAGCGCATTCGAGTGTTATCGGCATTTATCGTTACGTTAAGTTCCTTATTGGATACTATCGGTTCCTTTGTTGCGTTCAATGCATCGTAACGGATTGTGTTGATTTTTCCGAACTTTGTATGCGAACAGTCATGAATTATCCGTATAAAATCTTTCGATAAGATCAAAAAGAGAGAATTGAATTATCATCATCACTCGTGATCCATTCTCGTTGAAAATTTTCTCTCATCGACACGATTTCGAGAAAAACCGATTTTGACGAAGTATCTAAAAATTTAGTTAAATATAGGTCTGAAAATAATTTTTTTTAGATTATAAGACTGTCATAAATTTTTCATCCTAAAATTCCATTATTTTTCCCTAATGTCGAGACAAAATTTTATGAATTTCTCTAACTGTAATAAGATTTCAACATTTTTTGTATTTTCGTTCTGATTTGGAAACCGTCAAATATTTTGTTGAGAGATTAATTTAACATAGTAATGTAAATTAATATTAACATTGCTTGCATTTTTTATTATTAAGTTGATAATATTGCAAAATTGTAGATCTAATATATATTAAACTTTTTTAAAGCCAAGAATTTTAATTTTTTACAAAGTTTTTATGGTTCTTTAACTTTTCTCTAATTTCTTTGACCGTTTTCGATTTCCCCGATAATTCCCTGATTTCTTTGTCCAATTTTGTGGCAACCCGGATTAAAATAATTATGTAGGACGTTCAAGCTGGATGCTAGAATGCTGAAACTTTTTGCAGTATTGTCAGCAACGCTTAAACGATTTCACATGATTATTTTAATGAGCCAATAAAAATTATTTTCATATCTAAATTTTTAGATACTTCAGTAAAACCGATTTTTCCGTCCAGAATTGTAATTCTTTAAAATAATTTACTTTTAAAAATAATATATAGATTACTTAATAATTACTGATTTTGTAATTATGTTTGCAAATCCTTTCATTTTTTACAATAATTTAAAAATTTTGATGTTTTTATATCCAATATATTAAGAATAAAATAAATCAAGAATTAGAATCTTTTGAGATGAGAAACTCGATATTTATTAATGATTTATGACTTGATTTCATTTCGTTATCATGAACATGTTAAATCGTTATCTGTTATTGAGAAAAAATAGAAAATCTGAAAATAGTATCGACAATACATCTCTTATTGAGAGATGACAATTTAACACGTTTGTGATAATGAAATAAAAGGTAAATGTAATATGAATTTATATTTACATCGGAAAAGCATTGCATTTAAATTGAATGCATAATGCAAGATAGCAAGAGGTATCTTAAAAATTTTGTAGTTTGACAATTGACTGACATTAATCCAGTAATTCGAAGAAAACTGCGTAAGAAAGAAGCAGAAAATTGATGCAAGTTAAATTTACGATTATGGTAGAGTGGAATTTCGTGTTTAATAGATAAATGGAGTCCGCGTCGTAAAATAATTCAAACATAAAACTATAAAACTCAAGATTAAGCTATGAAAGTTTCGCATTGAAATCCGTCAGATCGCCGCGCCGCGGCGAAACTCTCGGATATGAGATATCTTAAATAATTCCCGGGCTGACGTTTTATCGACAACAAATCACTCGCATCCCCGTTCGTTCAATCGTTCGTCCGGTAGCGCGCGATCTTCGATATTTTCTCTCGCCTAATGCCCTCACGTGCATTCTGCATTCTCTTCGACAAACTCGCTCACGCTCCATCGGCAGCTATTCAGAGATCGACGTACACGTACGCATACGCCGACGTCGGCCGGGAAAAGTGCGTCTACGCACGTATGTATGCCATGATGGGAGAGACGAGCACAAATCACGAAGCGCACCCTACGGGAGCGATGCATCACGGGGGGTACGGGCTATTGATGGCTGTCTCCTGCAATTGACGTGCGAGCGTCGAGCTGCACGCAGCCACGCACGCTACGCGCATCTCGATGCGGCGAGCGGTCGTTGAGTGCACGCGCCCGACCCGATGCACGAATTCCCGACCACCTCTCGGCCCTCTCGCCATCTCCGTGCGTGAAGGAGGGAACGATATTATCCCGTGATGGATGCTCCATCCGTCAGGCATCGCGAATATCTCGCGCGACGCGGCCACGTCAACGAGACGCCATCGCCGACCTCCCTCGACGATCTCGCAGCGACGCGATGCAATGCGCTCCGGCATGTATGCGGCTCGACATCGTCTGTCGCGTCGCATTCATCCCCCGAGAGAACGACGAGACTACGTCGATCGACCTCCTCAGAAGAGCGAGTACTTGACAATGAAGCGTCATACGACTGATGTAGCCTATCCTTGACACGATCAGACAAGTTAGGTCATACGGGTGCTCTTTGAATTTTGTAAATGTTAAATCGATTACGATTCCAAAGTAAATCCTGATAACGCGAAAATTCTTTTTTATTGACTAAAATACAAACACTACGTTTAATTAAATTGTGAAGGAAATAAAATTGGAGAAAAATATTAATAAACTTATATTGCGATTTTTATAAATTTACATACACAACTTTATTTACAAATATTGATTTTTATTTAATAAATTTTTAACAAAAATTGTGTTTAATTTAAATTGCGTGTTTGAATAAGTTGTTGCTCGATTTGCAATTTTAGTATGGAACTGCCAAAAAGAAATGGCTTTTTTTATAACGTAACTATAAAACGCAAAAGAAGAACAAAAAAAATCCAGAAAATTTAATTAAAGGCTATATTAACATCTGAATAATAGAAGGAATGCATGCAATCAATTAAGTGCTTGTGATATATTATACAAATAATTTACGTGACTACTGCGGTAGTGTAAGACCAATAGTATGAAAGCGCGCGTTTATCGTATATGCGTATTCGCTTTTCCGACAATATCGGTTATTACGATAATAGTCGATGCTAATCCGTCGATTACCGTTTGCGCCGGCAATAACATTTACCGGTTAGACAATAATTCGATATATCACCAAAGGCGTATCCCACCGGGAACCGGTAGAGCTGCGAGGTCTACGCTCTACGTCCCCGTTAACCACCGACAGACGGCGGACTCGATTGCCCGATATCGATCGTCGCCATTCCACACGTCGGTGTTATACGCAAACACGTTACGCCAAACGCGTTATGTTGAATTCGTCCGCTGACTAATAAATGCGGTTAGTCATGAACTTAGCACATAACTGTCGGCTTCTACCAAATAATATGCGAAGTAGCTGTCAGATATCTAATATTGGATCCAGATTAGCAAGCACGAATAAACTATAAACTCGTCTCAATGGCTGCATTCAGTAGAAAAAGCAACTTTACAACAATTGTAAGACTCTGTAATATGATTGGTTTATACATTTAAATCCAGTGAGGAACTAAAGGCGAGATCAATCATATTAAAGAATTTTACAGTTTCAGTTGTGCAAAATTGTTTTTTCTGATAAATGCAATCAATGAGTGGAAACGGTATTGCCAGTACGGCTGACTTAGTCTAGAGATCTGGTTTTACATTGATATATTCGCGTTTTCAAATCAACTGAAATCGCGAGATTCGTTTTTTTTGCAATGTTTCGTCGGATGGGGAGGATTAGATGCCTCCGACCTATTTTCCCAAATTATATAGCACATCTACACTGAAACCACATAATAGCGCGCGATTTTAAACGTAACAAAACGAAGATGTTCCCACTTCACTTCTAAACCATGAAATTTAGAGCTCTATTGGGGGCTGCAATTCTAGCGCTATCTCTACTCACACTACTCATATGCGTCTATCACGTATAAAAAGAATGTTGTACGCTTCCAATGTATTCTCATACTGCGAGATTCGAAAGAAATATTTCATGTATATCTCATGTTGAGAATCTTGTATGAAAAGCCACACGAATATTAATCATTTTAATTAATCATCTTCGATTCAGGATGTAACGCCGTCACGCGTCGCTTATGAGTTCGCGAAATCAATTCGGATAGCCAAATATCGCCCCAAATCATGCTTGACACAAAGACTTCGTGGAGAGCCGACAAATTTGCCGTCAGCTTCGACAGTTGGACACGAGTTAAGCAAGCAGGAGAGTTCCCGTTCGGATCGATTGGAAGTTCGGGCGCCGTTGATCGACACTTCCATCGATATGCGTTCGGACGCATAGGCGCCGCTGGTCGCCGTCGACGTTAATCCAGCCGGATGCGGGAAACCGGAGAGAAACCGCGACCGCGTGGAGTCGGACAGTCGTAATTGGTGGATCAGACTCCGGTTAGCGGATCGACAAGCTGACGTATTCGTCCGGCGAGCGATCGGATCGGCCTGTATCCGGATCCATTAAACGGGAAACAGGAGAACGCCTGAGGGATGACACGAGCTCCCCTCACGTGCCATGATACCAAAGGATCCCTGTCCGTGTCAGAAGTCTGCCGCGAGTTAACGGGGTTAACGAAGTTCCGCAGCGCGGCCGACGTGTAAATAAGAGAATGATCCGCAAAGAGTTGCGGTCAAGCTTGACGTTGAGAAGACTGCAACACGGCGATCACTTTGGTTTAAAAAGTTGATGAGCGCTACCGTTACCGGCTTACTACGCGACTAGCAATTGCCGTAAGCGGGATTTAACGGCGCTGTAAATTTACGTGTAAGAATATGATTGAATCTCTAAGTTGTTCCTTCAGTATAATGTTTTCTTGAGATCTCTGCGAGTATCTCTTCAAAATTGCGAACCTTGACTTTTCATTCTCTCTCTCTCTCTCTCTCTTTCATCGAATATTTGGATTATAGATTTTCGCGACAAGTCGATTTCGCGGTAAGAAATCGGATTTCCAAGCCGTAATTTTTGCCGAATAAAAGTGGCGCATTTTCGAGAAATATACGTATAAAGATCTGTCGCGTCTTTGGAAATTCTCCGTATAACTTTGTTCGTCTGTGACCCAGTTTATAGCGGAATCACCGTCGCGAAGTTATTGAAAACAGTGAACACGATTCAGATTCACATCGGTGCTTTACGAGGCTATAACCGATGTGTATAGCATCAAATGCACAACATATAAAGTGCACACACACATACACACGAATATATATTGTCGATAGTAGCAATGGCCTTCAAATCTACTTGCAATTTTCGAACAAAGCAAATAGACACTAGTTCCAAAGCTATCGATAACGTATTTCATATTAATATCGCGAGTCTCACGAGAATTCGAACAAGTTCCTACACGATTCTCCATTCGCTTGATTTAATACACAGTTATACAGGAACTGAAATCGAATCCGTTTCAATGAATACTTACGCGGAGCATTTGACGTTTGTTGTACCGAATATTTATATATATATATAGCATGATTGACAACAAAATAAAAGAGGCATTACAACGTGTTCGTATTTGACGCCTCTCCATCGGTTTGATTACACTTTGATACCTTATCGATTTTTCATGCTTTTGACGGATTGATATTTTATTCGTGCACTGTGAAAAATGAATATCAAGATTATTCTGTCAGAGTACTGTCATGTGTTAGTCATTTTATATGCTGTACTAGCTGTCCTGTTCCCTTCATCTATCAACTTGTCGATTAAAGTTTGACCGATTTGAAGTTGGATTTTTTTTTATTCATAAAAAGTGTAGAAAATTTGACTGTATAATTTTGTTTGTTGTTGTAGAAATTCGTGTATGTTTGTCTAAGGGATGCGGAAGATCGATGAAATTGTATGACTTCTCGTTAATTCAAGTACTTGTTAGTTCAAAACCTCGCACGAGATGTTCGATGCCATCGCTACGCGCCTATCGTTCAACGAGATATCGCGGAGGATTATTGGAGATTCATTTTGCACGATATACAGCTGAGTCGTGTCCCGTAATAAACTTTATGTCGTTGCTTCCGATTGTCGAATGCAGCTACCTGACGACGCGATGCGAGACCATTATACGACATAAAAGCCCGACAATGTGGAGCGTACATCCCCATCCTGCACGTGTCGCATCTCCTTTCTCTCTCTATCTCTTTTTATTCATACGCGCATGCTTGCATACGTATATATATGTAGTATGTAGTCCGTAACTCGCGAAAAACGCGAATTATTATCCGGAGAACAACAAACATCGGCGAGGCGGAATTTATTGTAACGAGCGATTTTGTGTCTGTAATATTCCGGTGAGAATCATCGTCACGATCTCGCATAGATGAGTTGTCTTTGTGTACAGATATTGCGCCATATATTTTGATCGCATTTCCGAGAATAATTCTCGTTTTCGACGCGAGCAAACCGCATTGTACTTCTACGATAGTAGTACAAATTCGCGAACATATAAAAATTCATCCATGTGTGTCACCAAACGTCCGACATAAAAGCCTCAAAAATACAAATCGTTAAAAGTATAAATCTCCAAAGATATACAAATATCGGTTATATTATTATCTTTTTACATGGTTCAGTTCATAAATCTCTGTTGGAGAAGCAAAAGTTAAACGACTCGAGTTTCTCTTCAGGCTAAAGACACATGCATTTCGAGCGAGAAACGCAGATACGTAGGATACGCTATTTCGGAAGTTGCAGAGCTCTACAGATTGATGGATGGAGATAGTATAATTTATGGAGGATTACGCGGTCCGCGAGATCTTGTTCCGGCATCCACGAGATACACGGAACGTCAACGTGGTGGTCTGATAACGTCGGGGCGGAACAATTAGAACGCACAGAAAAAGCCAGATACGAAGGAGAGATAGGTCGCGATACGGCTGCACGCCAGAGAACGTCGTATGCAATGCGGTCATCGCTGACTACACACGCGATGCACGATGCGACTTTGAGTGCGGTAGTTCCGATACGCCTTATCAAACATATTTCGCTGTAGTACATTTTACGATAGTGTGCATCGTAATTTTATATACATGTGACTCTTCTTCCAAAGAAATTCAATTCCTATCCTCCCCCCCTAAAAAAAACATGTTTATAAAATTTATATTCGAGCGATGATTGTCTACAAAATAGTTCACGTACTTGATGTACGGTAATATTTACTTTTGAATTTAATTTAACTTCGTATTTATTTTATAAATTCAGTATAAGATTAATTTTTTAAACTAGTTTAATGAAAATATATATTATTAAAAGTAACAAAACCTACAAATTTTTTTAATTGGAGTTTTTGAAGAGAACATATATACTATAACATACATATAATATTAGATACATAAAATATATAAATTAGATCATATATTCAAAGAGAATTTTTTTATTATTTAAAAATATAAATTTAAGGATATATTCTGCAAAATATTTCGTCTAGATTTGTAAATTTATATTTATAAACAATTTAAAAAAATTGAAATTAAAAAATATTTTATACAAAAAAATTTAAAAAAAAACAATTTTTAACATTAATAATTAAAATAAAATCTCTTTTTGAGAGATCGTCATGAACTATATTTACATTATATTTGTTAGAACATATCAGTGACTGTTCTTTATTTTGTACTATTGATAACATATCCATCCCATAGAATAACAACTAATCGCCATCAACCAATACAATAATATCTGTTTTTACAGAATTTTAAAAGCTTTATAATGTTTTCACAGAATAAATATAATTATATATTTTACTAATCTTTTCTCTCTTTCTTATTTTTTTGATTCCTCTCATTACCTCTCTCAATCACATAATTTTCTAAAACCTAATATCGAGTTCATTTGGAACAAAACGTCTACTTTACGTCTGCAGTATCTTCGAATCTCATTGAGAAGAGCAGCACTCGTTTAACTGGTAAGTGAACAAAAAATGTCGGTTTGATTTATCTTGACAATTAGAAAAACAAGCCGGTTAACGAACAAAACGATACGTGAGCGTATCGGCGCTTAATTGTGCGAAGTGGAGATGAATTTTCCGGAACTAACGAGCGCCTCGTCGTCTCACCATGACACCACACGGAGGATCGGATCGTTCTCATTCTCCTCTCTTTCTCTTTTTCTCTTGTACTACCCTCTCTTTCCTGACATCGCTCTATTTTCGAGTGCCACGCAAGATGCCGCAAGTTCGCAGGCTAATGGGCGCCTCGAGTATTTCTGCGTTCGGTCCGTTAAACGGGCCAATTTACGTGACTTTCTGATCTCAACTTGGGCTGCGAACCGCGATGCGGTTCGATGGCGAGGGTGCCTTGGAAATTTATGAAAATTCCGAACTGAGATCACGAAGTAGTTAGATAAATTGTTGCTATGAGAATAAGGCTTTCACCAGAATTAAAAGATTTGAAACATTTATATTTTAAATCAATATTTTCGAGCTACGTTTTTAACAATGATATTACTGGAAGCGGGAAGAGTAACGTAATTTGTGAAGGAAATAACATTTGATAAAATGGAAGACATTTATTATTTCTTATCATTCTTGTGTTAGGTATTCAGTTATTCCGTAAAGTGAGTAAGTTTTAACTTTTATTTTTTATATTCATAAGCGGCGTCTACAATGAGATTTTATATCTCTAAGCCGTAAGAAATTGACCAATTACAATCAAATGTAAGGAGAGTAATTTGACTATGATCAATTTCTTACGATTTAATACCCGTTTTTATCCAATGTAGACTAAATGTAATCTCAGTTTAACTTACTTTCTATCGTTCTCTATAAGAATTAGAAAAAAATGAAGAGTAAATTAAACCGAGATTAAAATTAATCTACATTTGTAGAAATGGACATTAGGGCTTAAAACTTAAGTTTGCGCTTTAAAAACTCATTGTAGATCTCGCTTTAGCGGAGAAATTAATTTTATCCAATTTATTCGAGCGATTTGCTCGAAGATTATAGCATAGTGAAGAGATACATTACGAATGAACGTATGTGGAGAGTGGATACGCACGGAATCTCGTTTAATTACGAATTCATACCGCAGCGATAATTAAGCGATGCGGAAAGTTCATTTATGGCAAGTCAACGGCGCGCGCGCGCATTGTTTCGAATTTTCCGAGAAACTACGTACTTACAAACGTCAGTCGTATTAGCGGTAGCGATTAAATGCAATGCTGGCTGCATGCCGGAGTCGCGAAATACTAATCTGCCTTCGCCTCTCTCTGTGTCATTGGACCACCAATGAAGCTCGCTTATGACGCAGCTTGCAACTCCGCCAAGCCGATGTGTTCAGCTTCAAGCTCCGAAATCGCGTTAGAGCCCTCCGACGAGCGAAGGCAGACTTTCGGGGGCGGTATTATGGCAAAGACAGGGGCTTAAAGCTCGCGGTTTAATCCCGCTTACAACATACGCGTGCATAAAAGCGCCGGTACTTCCGGTGTTTTCTCCGTTAACGAGCGCATTACTCGTAGTATAATTACAACCGCGTAGTGGAATTACTTGAGACTTTCGACATTTTAGTTAATATCAACACATGCATAAAATATTTTATGAGAATTTTCTGATAAATGATTAAAAAAAGAAGAGATAACGATGAATCACACGTTAATTTAAGGATTCTTTAGAATTATAATCGTTAATTCAATATCTTTCTCAGTTTTGTCCTTCCCATTGTTAAAACTTCATATTATGTACCATAAATCGTAATGGCGCATCGAATTTTCGTTAATCGTGAAAGCATCAATCGTGATGTCTATGTAAATAAGTTATGATTTATGAATAACACACGCGATAACGAAGCCAATGCTGCAATGGTGAATTATGATTAACATGAATAGATCGTCGGGAAGGCTGGCGAGTGGAACAAATAATACGCCGGCGAATAACGGGAGCGTAAAAATGAGTTTTGAAATGTGCAATTAGTGCAGACACATCGTGAGGTGAGTTTTAAGTGACATTAATTTACGGTCACCTCGTGTCGCATATCTCGGTGCAGCTCGATTCGCGCAATGGCTGGAGCGCAATTTCTCGGCGAATATCGCTTTTTGGAGAAACGTCGCTCCGCCGAGTCCGCGCGAGCCCGATCGATGCGATTTTAATTGCTCGTTTCCACTCATTTTTTGATGAAGAAAAACAGAAAGGGCTGTGCACCCGACGATGAAAATATTCACGTTCTCGCATCATATTTCGAAATTAATTGGTCGATGGCGACCGTCGAATAAGCTTGTTTTCGAAGTTGCTTTCAATCATTGAAGGCGCGCACCTTTGATATCAAATTTTGTATTGCTTTTACTCGACCGGCTTTGTCAACAATTATTGTATTATTATAATCAACGGGACAATTCAAATTGAATGGTGCCCTTAAATTTGATAAACATGCACGATAAAATATCATTTATAACACTGACTTTATATCATGACAATAATCAATTGTATGGCGCTAGTATTGTAAGGTAATTTTTACACTATGTGATGTAATGAAATTCTTAATTTTAAAAAATCCAGATAAAATATCCACAATAAAAATCAATTTGCCAGCGACTTAAAATAAAGCACGAATTTAGCGCTCAGTTCCTTTTATATAGAAGCAATCAAGTTTTACTTCTCGTCCATAAAAGGTAAAAAAACATAACTATCGCTCCATAAAATGAATTTCACGAAACTTTATTTCTCGGAATAAGATTGACTTGCAAGATGATTATATTTAATCTTTCATTTTAATTCACTTCTGAAATTCCTTAATTGGTCACGAATCATTTATCACATTTACTATTTTATCTTCATTAATCATTAAAATATGAATGAGATTTCTTTAAATATAAGAGATTCGAGTAAGTTTGTTAGATCAATCTTAGAAACTCAGGTTTAATTTAGCTCATCGTTTAACCGCATTTCGTCTTGAGAATCTGCAAGATATTTGCGTGGCACAGGCGATGATATCTCGAGGCGATACTCGAAGATCTGCAACGTGGTGCATATGACCGAGTGCATCGCCAACGAGTGAGAGTGCGGATGCTGCCTCAGCAACATCGTCTGCATCTCTTCTGCCCTTCTCATCGCCACTGCGTCTCTCATGGACTCTCACGGGAGAAGAGAATGACGGCGATGGGCGGAAAGAAGAGAACGATCTTCCGGAGAGAGAGAGAGAGAGAGAGGGGGGAAAAAGAGAAAAAGAGAAAGAAAGAGAGGGAGGGGGGGGAGTTCGTCGCCGCAAGGCCGCAGTGAAACAATGCGGGCATCGATCGACCCTCTCTGCCCCTTAAGATGCCGTGTCAAGTTAACTTCCCCTGGCGCTCGTTGCCAATGTCCTCGTCGGCGTTCATCCTTAGAATGTACCTCGCGCGCTGAATTCCACGGTGCGGGCATATTCGCTTGTTACAAAGATATTGGCGCCAATATAGTTACGATGATCGCTCAATTAAGAGCAGAGGGGACAAGAGGGCAAAAGGAGTTGATTCCGCAAGAGAGGCGATATCTTACTATCTTGGTCACAACTTGCCATCAATTGTTGTGACTTTCGATATGGAATTTTGCCATTTGCGACTTGTTTCTCGGTGTAACGTGGTATAACGATTAGATTTCGCAAATAAATGACTTACTGACGAACCATGTTTGGTTTTGAGCGATCTATTATACTTTACCTCGTTAAAAATATATGCATATAAATACGAAAAAAAAAATAACTTGTAAAATAACGTTCAAGCAAAAACGCGAAAGTTAGAATAAAAAATCCTAACGTCTAACTCTGAACGACGCGACGCTAAACGAGATTTTCTTTGATCTGGACGATCTCTCGACCTCGTAGAGACGGTATATCCTCGTAATCTATCAGCGATTCTTTTTCTATTTTGTCCACATCCTTCTCTCTTTCTCTCTACTTATCTGTCTTTTTCCAAGTATTTCCAAGAACGTCCGTGCTGGGGAATCTTAAACTAGGAATAGTTCCCCTCGAGCGAGTTCGAGGTGTCGTCGCTTTCTCGGACGGTGTCGTGGAGTCTTATTCCTTCCTTTCTTCCCTCGGTTCGTTTTTCGAGTCCGAGTTGGACGTCCCGCGGGACTCCTCAAGCGTAGGACTTTCGTCCAGATAATCCTTCTCCTCCTCCTCCTTCCGTTCCATTCCTCGACGCCTCTCACTTATCGGACTTGTATCTCAACCCCTTTCGCGAACAACCGATCTCCTTCTGGCCACTCGGTGGATTTTAGAGCGACACCCTAACATGCTCGTCGCGTCGTCGCCTCGTTTGGAAATCACGTCGAAGGAATCGCTGTCGATAACAACTTTGCGCAGAGAAAAGACGATGGCGGTGATTGATAAACACAGAATGTTTCTTCAGAATATAAATCTTGATTTTTTTTAAGTACAATATATGCTGAAGAGTGTAAAAGAAGTTCCTATTGTTGTAACACAAAAGATTCTAAATTATTCAAACATACTCTTTGCTCCCTTTTCAAATCATGGTTGAGATAATATTTTTCGCAATAAGTTCTTTAAAGATTTAATTTTAATAGTGTTTTATTCATTTTTTTTTTTATTATCAAATCGATGATCAATGTAACTTGTGAAATTATTATTTCAGTTTATGATTTCGTTGCAAATCCGAAAGTAATCGGCGTGAAGTTTAAATTGAAAAATGTATTTAAAATTTCCATAAAGTATTATTAGGCACTATTATCTAATTTCAAACGTGTTTGACACTTTCTTATTTAATTAAGAAATATTATTATCTCACTTTTAATCATCAATTATTACTTTATGTACGCTTTATAAGATACTATAAATTCATTTTTCAAAATAATGTTTTCCACCGGTAAATAAAATTAATTTCTGAAATAGAAGAGACATAGTTAATAGCTGATTAAGGGTATACTAGCTTCAGCACTTAAACTTTCTTCATTTCGATTCGATTTCCTGTGGGAGATATTGGCTTTGACACATTCAATACTTCGTCGTGGACACTCATCGACAGCTCGCTTAGACGAGCTCACCTCGTACATTTATCACAAACGAGACCCGTAAAACTCTAATAGAACATTCGTTCCACTTTAGACCATAATGGATATTTATTTGCTAGCACGCCAGAAGGCGCGGTGACGGTAATTAGCGTCGCATCTTGTCCTCGTCGTTGCGAACGCGTCGTAAAACGCGCGACAGACCCTTCTGTTCTACGGACAGGGATCATGTAACGAACATTCTCAATGGAACAGCTGCCTATGGCCCATTTCACCCTTATCCCGTGCGCGTGTAAACGTATCTCCGCTCAAGATTAGCCTCGTTTGCTATCGCGAGCCGACGTTTCGTCCCGTCTTTACAACTCGCCGAAACTCATTTAGGCGCTTGTAAGGCCAAGGCAGATATCGCGATAAGAATGCACCCTGTCCTGCCACCTTTCATCCATCGCCGGTGGATGTTCGCCCGAAAAAGCAAAGAGAATTGCTAGCGTTTAGGCATGTCGCTCAGCCTTAAACTGGGCAATCTTGAAGAAATAAAATAACCTTACTTTGTAAGCCTGACCATCAAGAAATTATTTTATAAAAAAAAAGAGACTTTTCATTTACTTTCTAGATATTTATATTTATCTACTAATAGCAATCGCATGGGAGATGTTAATATGTAAATAATATAATATGTAATAAATTGTATATATTATTAAAAATATTCAAACTAGTTTTTACGATTATCATCATGATTATTTTTTATTAAGATTTTTCTCTCTTTCATTTCAGTGTTTCTTTATAGGAGACGACGGAAAATTTTCGTTGGCATTGGGGACCCTCTGAGAAAAGCGCACTTCTCCACTTTTGTCTGGTGATTGCTCGGGGAATAAGAAGTTCGTTATAAATTCTCGCGTCTGTCCCGGCAATAAAGTCACGGCGAATCGCGTTATTAAGGTGTTATCCCGCGGGTTACTTACGAGCCGGCGGTGATTAGCCGACGTCGCAGCGTGTGGACTTTATAGCGTGCTTAGGATAGTGCTTTTCTAGGACAAGTGTGACGACGAAGATGAGAGTAAAAGTATCATCGCAATAAGAGTATCCAAGTTAGTTCTTACCACCAGTCGTCATATCCCCAAGTCTACAAAAAGGGAGGGAGGATAAATAAAAACACAATCTTGGTTGCCCATGTTCAGAAAGAAAAGAAGACCGAGTTCCGGACTGCTGGAAAGAAGCACGGAAAAACCGAGAAAGAGAACAAGCGGGCGGTCGAGGGTGGTTGCTCGTAAAGCCCGAAGTATCCCATAGGATTTGTATTATTCTTTCACAGAAGGTCGTTAAGAAGAAGATGGAAGAAACGCAGGTGACTGGTACCTGCTGTTTCTTCCGATATTGGATAGATGACAATATTGCGTGTATCGATGTGTGTGTGTGTGTGTGTGTGTATGTGTGTGCACCTAAGAAAGAATCCGAAGTAAACAGTAGTAATTGATGGTAGCTAACGAAGAGTGTTCATTGTTTTATAAATAAGACAATTGTGTTTATCATCATTCTTCTTCTTCTTTTTTTAAAGTATAATTAATTACGATTCGTCGTGTTGATTATTATGGAGTCTAATAATAAATCGTAATAATAAAACACATATTGTGAGTATGAAAAAAAGTTAATCGCGAATGAAACAAGTAAATATAAAATACGAAACATAACAAGTATGACAAAACTACGTGACATTTTTTAGCTTATATTATCTCTTTGTTGGCAATGTAAAATTTTCACCTTTCGTCCGCAATATGGATTTTCAAACTTCACTGCAAATTTTTATATTGTGTTCCAAACTATATAAAAATCTGAGAACATTCTTACATACTTGTGAAAGCTTTAACAATTTTTAATATCATAAAAGTTGAATTGTATTTTATTCATTTTTTAGGTTCATCTACAGGAATGTACAATAAAAAAAAGCGTTAAAATCCAACATTTAAAGTCCAACCTGCGATAAAGGATTAATTCACATAACTAGAAAAGTGTTAAATGTTATGAGTTCTTATAATGTTTAAACTATACGCTGTGTACATGTCAATAATTTGTATATGTTAATAATTTTATTTAAGTCTCCTTCAGATCGATATATTATCCTAGACGATCATGAAACGAAGAAGTTAACGAGAATAAATCGGGTCGCGTGAGGTCTGATTTAGTAACGTCCGGGATTTATGCAAATGCATTCCGCTGAAGACAGTAAATCGCTAGATAGCGAGACATTACCCACACACATACACAAACATGGAAATAAATTTTCCCGTCGTCAATCTTGACTCATCGATAATCAATTGATATATCGAGCCGTATAACTCGAAGGGTTGATCCTAGATTTGAAATGTAAGACACCCTCTTTATTATATACTTTGCTGAATCACCGCATCTATCATTAGTTATAATTTGTTACGCATTCATCGATTTTCAAAACAAATCTAATTTTTGATCGTTTTTCTTCTTAAAATTATCTCTCCTTGCACAACTATAGATTTTATTTAAAAAATTAATTTCTTCATTATAAATATTATAAACTGAATTCACTATTTAATTCTCAATGTTAAACAATTTCGCGATTATAATTATTGTATTATTAAAATAATTTAAAAAATACGTGTGTGTATAACTTAAATTTATTTTTTCTTCTCTCTTCAATATATATATATATAAATAAAAATACATAAAGTATTTTGTCCTACTATTTAGAACTATGTATTTATTTAGACATAAGAAAATTTTTATTCCTATTCTTCAACTTGTTTTTAACATACTGTTTATAGGTAATAAATAATTAATGAATATTAATTTAGTAATAACAATATTATAATATATATACACAATACTACAAAAAATATGTTTGTGTTTATTGTATACTCTGTCTTCTAATAATGATCCCTGCACACATATTTATTTTCAGACCAACGCATTCATTCGCGGCGTCTGTCAGAACGCATCCGAAAACTCTGCGAATGGCAGCATCATCAAGCATCCACTCGTCTTCTTGCGAGACATTGCTAATGAGCAAAATTTCTCGCGTTTCTGTCCAAGGGCTAGACACTCTGCCGCCAGAGTTGTTTTCAGTATTTATTGCTGGGATAAATGCAAGATGTCGCGTGAGGACGAGGAAACGAAGAAAAGTCACGCGGGTAGTCGAGGGAGGTGTTTCAAAAGAAGGGTTTCTCATCCACCCTTTTCCTTGCTCCGGCAAAGTCTCGAATCGACCGAATCTCTCCCTCTGGGTCGATCAGCAATCTCGAAAAAAAAGATCCCCGAAGTCGCGAGAATTTTCTTAGTGGATCATTCGTTACACACGCCCTCCTTTACATTCACGAGGGATTCGTTTCGGAGTAAAGGAGGACGATGGAAGAAGGAAGAGAAGCATTGACTTGGCATTCTGACAATCGACGCTGATCGATCTTCGCGTGCGAAAACGTTAGCACAAAGAAAGAAATCTTTTTTTCGAATCGCACATCCGTCACAGAGCGACTCGCTCGCGTGGGTAGCTTTTAATACTCGGAAGGATGAGATGATTGTAATGACATTAGACTGATCTTAAAGTTGCAAGATCGATCGGTATATGGAGTGAATGCGTTAGAAAATAGTCCCCTGAACACTACAAAATAAAAAATATTGAGAATGGACCATTGATTCGAATTTGTCAAAATTGGGGACACTCTCATTTGAAGGAAGGTCATTGTCGATTATTCACTCTGCATTTTTGATATTCCGTGATTATATCGCTTATTACAAAAGTGATACAACTAAAAACATTAAACTTATTAAAAAAAAGAAAACTATTTTTCTTAACTTTACAGAAAATTGAGTAATCAAATAATATTAACAAAAGGAAGAAAATATTCTTAACTTGATGTCATTTTTGTCATTTTTGTTTTACAATCTTTAAAAAATCCATACATTCTTTTTTTGTGTTGTGACAATTTTGATGATTATTTTTTAAGCTACGTATTTTGAACTGTGACGTTTTGACGATTTTTTGTAATGTTAGTTCACTTTTGATGATTAATGATTAATGTTTACTTAACTTCTTTCATCGTAATAATTCGAAATTCACGTTTTTTAGTGTTACTTTTGAAGTAAAAAAGCGATATATTTTTTTACAAATATCAATCATTTGTTTTTACAAATATCAAGCGAGATAATTACAGCCATTGCCTGATGACACGCATCGATATCACGATGCAATTCGATTCGATCACAATGAAATACGCCGGCGGTGCAATTACCCGCGATTCGTTACTGCGAATTTCCGCACGGGAGCTATCGCGCACGAGAAAGGGCCGCGAATAAATCGCCACGTTGATGGTGAAAAAATTTAGGTCACGTCGCCATTGATCTCCATTCGTTTTGCGAGAAGAACGACGCCGCTACCGCTACTACGTTTGATTCATTGATCGTGAAAGAGAGACAGAGAAAGAGACAGACGGAGAGAGAGCGCGCGCGTCCTCTCCTCGCTTCCGGTAAATGGCGGCGATGTGATTTAGGTAAGGCGACCATCTACCTATCCCGGCAAGGCGAACTGGGCAACTCCAAGTTGCCGGTGGTCGGAATTCAATTAAGTCTTAAGCGTATCTCAGAACTATCGCGCCTGGGACGTCGCGGTGACCAGGAGGAACGTCTTCTCCAAGAGATGGAAACAGAGGCGGTAGATAGAGTATATATGTACTCCATTAAGGTGCCTACCTGTCTGCGACCAAGTAACTGGGGTGTCTAATAAACGGAGTATATATAGGACATCACTAGCGCGACATCAAATTTCAATGATCAAATTTCTTCGACAAAGTTAGCACGGTGATCTCTTTTTCCACGGCACAGGAGATAATTTAGATATTGATTTTCGATACAGGCAATCAATGCAGTTGTTGCGAACAGAGCGAGCTTTGTAAATGTTCAAAGCATATTACTGGATTTTTTATTATTTATTTTAACATTAACAATTGTTCCAAATCCAGTCCGAGATTCTGTTTCTTAGAAACTCTTCCTTCGCTTATTTTTAATTTTAGATAGTTTGTCAAATAATTTATAAAGAAAATTATTACATTAAAAACAAAACATATTCAAAATTCAAGTTTGTACGACTGTTTCAGAGATCTACATTAGTGATTCACGGCAAGGTCATCATGGGTGGATCATGCAGCGAATGCAGTGTGGGCGATAAGAACGTGAGAACACGCGAGAGGTGGATAGATGGAGTGGCCCGAGGGTGGTCAATCGACTTCGCTGTTCATACTCGTATCTTTCTAATGGGTACAAAATATTAGTACATCTGACCAAATTTTATTTGTTTAAAACAACAAATTAAAAGATACTATTATTTAATAACAAAAGATACGAGAAAAAATCTGATATTCAAATATATTTTACGTTAAATCGTAAAAGAATTATATCTTGATTTAGTAAAAATAATCTCGAATAAAAAACGGACATGAAAATCAAATTAATTAGATATACGCGTTCCTAGAATTTTTTAATAATTTGCTATGTAGGTATAACAATAAGAATGAAATGTTATATACATATGAATTATATCTTAATGTTAAAATAGTGTAGATATTATATCGTATGATAATTTTATCCGGTATCTTTTATTATATTTCTTGTTTAATAATAGGATTGAAAAATGTCAGAATAATATAAAATATAAAATCATAATAAAAAATCTTCTTCTATAATCCTGTTAGATAATAATAATATGTGTACGCAAGGAAACTCTTAAATGAAAGTGATATTTGAGCTGTTACTAAAACAGATTGATCACCCCTGAGACGACTGATGTACCTGCGACCTGTGCGGCTAGCTCGTATTACAAGCGGCACGAATTATTAGAGTCACTAGCGAGTTGACCCTGCCATGCTAACTGCGTTACGAGAAGAGGCTTGCGAGATCGCATTACTCGTTCCAACATCCTACGACCACGTGGTACCGCAGTCCGGTACTTACTTGCGGGGTCGCACCCCGAGGACGCGAAGACGCCAAGGGACGGTTACGTGATTCCATTATCGTCGTTGGAGATATATTTGTGAATTCACCGATCGTGCCTAGGATTCTCTCGCTTTTGCTACGATCGAAATGCTTCAGTTACAGTGACAAACTAAACTCAAAATTTTCGAATTTGTCCAGAGAAAATCGAATATCTGGCAAACGGTTATGCGAGTCTCAATAAATTTTTCTTTTTAATTTTTGATACAAATTTTTGAAACAATTTTTTCTCACTATTAAATTCATTAATGTCAAATTATACTTTTGAATTATTTTTAATCATTTAGACGCTACTGTTCCTATTCAATGTATCGTTAATTTAATTAAAACAATGAAGTTAAATTTGTAACTAAAAAAAATAAACTTGGCTCAAATTTAGTTTATTATTTACTAAATGCATAATAGAGATGTTTGAAACTCTAACAGAAATGGATTAATTTACATTTTGATATATGTGAAAGTTAAAAATAACAAAATGTTATTTAATTCAAGGGATTGGATTATTATTGCTTCTTTGATATCTAATTCAGTGCGTTGCTACAGAAACGTAAGATTCCGATCCCAAATAATTTTCATCAAGAGACATTCTATAAATTATTGTATGCTTAACATTCAATCAACGAGCGCGATCGATATTCCTCGAAATAGTCTTCACGATTAGTAGTTCATCGACCTTTCCTCACTTAGAAATTATTTATTCAGAGGACCTCGCCGAGTTCCGTTCGTGACGATTCACGAACGAGAAGAAACAGTCGAGCTGTATCAGCGCGAAAGGAATCGAAGCGGCATCGCGACGAGTTAATGGTTTGACACCTGATATAAACTCGAGGAGAACTCGCCGGTAATTGCTGCCCCACCTCGCGATCCTTTTCTCGCCATTTCCACGTCTTCCGGTCGACTATCTCGCGTCTTTGCCGGAACAAGATAAGAGAAGGTAGAAACGAGCGTACAAGTCGTTACGATTCCTTTACTTTCGTCGCGAGAAACCGTTAAGGATCCGACTTATTGGTGTTTATACTGGATGTACTTTATTGGATCCGGAGTACGAGACGAATAAATTCAAACACACGAAGAGTCGCCAAGTAGGGTAGATCGAAGGGATAATTACTATATACGGCCGATAATTTGTTCTGCGTAATAAAAAATTACTCTATTACAAAGTAATTTCTAATTAAAAGTCTCAGTCGAAGTATATTTTTTTCAGAGACATAATCTTTGAAATATCTTTTTTTTTCATTCGCAAATTACAAATCATAATTTAGCTCAATCTTCTCGTATGCGAATTAGGGAGTGGGGTAATTTGTCACAAAGTGTATTCAATCAAATATACAAAACATATTCTATTGCACTAATATTTTGTATTTTTAATCGAATATACTATGCAACTTTAATTTTTTATTAAACAATTTTTATTAACCTATCCAAATAACCTGCTTTATCCTATTCAATTTTTCATACTTTTTTTTAATATCGTGAATCTCGACTCACTATTACGTTCGCCAGTGTAAATCGTCTCGGCAAGGCTTTCCTTCGTGCTTGGCGCGACTCGAGGGCGTCTGGTCTCTTTGAATCTGTGCACGTGAGTAACGAAAGAGCCGCTTCTCCGCTGGTTGAATCTCGTCTGTGATACTCACCTGCAAGAATATAAAAAAAAAAAATGATATGAATAGAGAGAAATGTCGCGCGTACTGTCGCTGGCGAAAAAAAGATAGAAAGAGGACGAACGGGACTGTGTGCACAAAGTGCATACCCTCATACAAGAGAGGGCGGTCGCGCGTCACGCAGCTTCCCTCAGGAATATCCGACAAATTCCATAGAAGTAGCGTGCGTGTCGTCGACGAACCGGGTCTCTTTGTATTTAAATGCATGCGGTAATAAAAGGCACGTCCGCATCGGTACGGTACGCGGCCTCGCGCGCGTCAAGTTTCCCTTTTCACTTCTCTCCCACCCACCCATCGTGCCCTTTCTGCGCTTTTCATCGCCCTTTTCCCACCCGTCACCACCCTCGGAGCGAATTTACATGGCATGTTGGAGTAATGTCTCTTCGTCGAATTACGAACACGTTTTGAAAATTACTTCTGGCGCCTTTCTTTTTTTTAGAAGTAAAACAAAGAAAGAGACAGATTATCTAAATTTTGTAGTGAAATAGCGGCAACATTTATGATACGAATTTTTAAAAAAACACGATGACAATTTAATTTAATAGTAAATTTCTTATAACACTGATATCAAATCATAAAAATTATTATAAAAAGTTCATTTCTCGAGTGTCTCGTTACCATGGTTTTAGTCTTACCCACATTTTATCTTAACAATTGAATATTAAAAATGTCACATTATAAAAGTAATTTTCAAAAGTTTATTTTTTTAGATCCTCGATTATCACACACACAAGATTTTAGAATTATCGATATTTCGCGAAATAAAAATTTGATGGCTAAAAGAACATTAGAATGCTTACGAACCAATAATCATACTGTTTAGATTTGTGAATTTTTCTCTCCCTCTCTTATGGAATTTAATTAATCAAAATAAACAAACGCCGACGAGGTTTTCATGCCAGACGTGACGGACGTCGTCGGACTAATGGAATTTTTAAGTAAACGGGTATAAATTACTCCGAGCACATTTGTTCCGCGGCGCGGCGCGATGCCGCGTCGCGCCGAGCGCGGTCCGGCATGAATTTTCAAGCAAACACTGCTGTAAATTACTCCGAGTATTTGTTCTGTTCATCTACCGGAGGTTGACGGTGGGCAGCGAGCAGAAGGCGAAGCAAGTACACGTCTCGTCGTTGTCCCTCAGAATTCCGCCGATTTCACCGAATGAGATAGAATTTCCTTGTCCTCTTTTGCATTCGCTAATGTACAAATGTACGTTCGCATTTAATTCACATTGCATACCCAATATAATTTATATTTTATTATTTACTGCAAGAAAACCTTTATTATTATTTAACGAGAAAACATTTTTATTCAAACAAAAGCCTGATATATTATTTTCTGCGAAAGTAATATAAACATGTAAATAGTGAATAAACATCACTTGTTAAATTAAGCTTTTATAATTAATTACTTTACAAGAATGGTAGACAAAAAAGTAATTTTTAACCAAATAACTGTGAAAATAAAAAATTCAGACTTTTTGCTTAAATCGCAGTACTTAACCCCGATTGTCCGTACTAACTATAATATTGTTTTTCGCCAACGAGGCGCGAAATTATCATCCGCGATAATCGCTTATGCTCTCTCACGACGGTTTATCGAGCGTCATATCGTTCCTGAATAACGAACTCGGTGGAGTTGTAACCGCAAGTCGTACTTCAGACTTTATCTCGTGCTGGCACGCTGTCGTGATATTCGCGACGAAACGAAACTTCGCGGGACCGCGGTGGTATATAAAGAATGCGGCGCGTTTCGGCTTGTAAATTCTTTCCCTGGTCACCTCCGCTCCCAGAGCCCGGTGATGTACGAGCGCGCGAAAGTTGCGCATCCCGGGGCAGCGGCCTCGCTTTTCCATGTGCATACCTTATCAAGCGGCCGCGGCAACGCGGACATAACGCGACGGCATCCCCGCACCCCGGATCTTAACTGACATCTATGTGGCGAGAACTGCGACGCAGCTGTTCCCGTAATAAAGATTAACTATCTCCGGCCGTCCGTCCGGCTCGCTCGTTGCGACAGTGTCATGGAACCGACCGAGTTTCGCTCGGACACTTTTTAATCCGCGCGCTATGTACCATGTAGCACATAGGCCGGTATTCATAGTCGATTCTTGTATTTGAAACTGTCTTAAGTACAGTCTTAAGACGTAACAAACCAATCAGAGGGCTGTATTCCTCTTAAGACGATTTTAAAATAAAAATGATTATAAGTACCGCCCATAAACTCAGATTCTGTCGGATTTTGTCAATACTTTCACTTTCCTGAATTTTTGAATACTGTGTAAATCTAAATCAGTGGAT
Source organism: Trachymyrmex cornetzi (assembly GCF_001594075.2). Taxonomy (NCBI): domain Eukaryota; kingdom Metazoa; phylum Arthropoda; class Insecta; order Hymenoptera; family Formicidae; genus Trachymyrmex; species Trachymyrmex cornetzi. The sequence continues at coordinate 1,055,039 of NW_017296059.1, forward strand.
AATCACTGATTACCCAGTGACATACTTGGTCAATGGATTTTTCAAAAAAAGAAAGGGAGTTTGAGTATTATATAATTAAAATACCGATATTTGCACGTCAGTTCCAATACCACATACATTGAATTTACAATAAAGCAGGGTTGGCTAGGTTAGGAATTCCACGTTTTCATTGATTCTTTTTTAGTGGAATTTTATTGTAAATTCACTGATTATCCAATGGTATTGGGACTGATATCAGAGATTATCCACTGATTTAGATTTATAAAGTACAGTTTTGGAATCTCTTCTGAGATTACAGTTTTGGAATCTCTTCTGAGATAGAAATCTCCCAATCTGTTTTCACTAGCTGCGAGTTCAATTCTTTTTGGATTTGTGTTGTTTCATGTTAAGACATTTTTCGAGAGCTAAAAGAATAGTATATTTCACGTACGCCCGAAAAATTAAAGGTAGCATCAATAGGGAAAAAGATTCGAAGAAACTTCTGACAACGGCAATACCCGAATTCCCAGTGGACTTTACGTGGAAAATAGGTCGAGCGGAAGGTCAGGGAGATCACTTCTTCGCGATGCAGTTGCGATCTAGTTGCTTCTAAACTCCGGTGAGGATGATGATGTTCGGTATCGAGTTGAAACAGAGAGGAAGTGTGCTTTCTGTTCGTTGAAGGGATTCGCGGAAGGAGAAAATCGAAGTTGATGGGAAGTTTCGAAACAAAATACTACAGCTTGCGATGAAGATATCTACTTAGTTGTAGCTCTAGTAGCTCGAAGCAAACAGTAACAATAACACTAGGAAAAAGCAAGCGAAACCGAGAAATGTAAGAGAGAACGATTGAGGATATGCGTAAGAATCACGGAATTGGTACCAATCGTGTGATCTTGTCACATGATGCGACAAATAAAGATATTCTGAGAGAATAAATTGTTGTTGTGATATCATTTTTATGAAAGAAATATTTTTAAAAAATTAAAATATTTAAACCTAAATAAATTGTAAATATATAAATAGACAAATTTAGTCATTTTCCTCTAAAAATAGGAGATATTTTATATCAAAGTAAAATAAAATGGTTTATAAAATATTAGAAAATTACACGGAAAAAACGATTTTGCTCAAGTATTTAAAAATTTAGGTAGATAGAGATCTAAAAATAATTTTATCGCCATCACACACACACACACACACACAAAATAATTATGTAGGATGTTCAAAATAACTGTTAGAATGTCAAAATTTTTTGCAGCACTGATCATCATATACTTCAGTGTTCTACATAATTATTTTGATAATCCAATAAAGTTATTTTCAAATCTGTATCTATCCAAACTTTTAGATCAGCGAAATCGTTTTTTCCGTTTATAAACTAAACTGAGTTGCTAATACATCTAAATTAAGATGTATTGAGATATGAATGCCAACGATCAAAAGCATGAAATTCGCAAAAAGGAGAAATGCGGAGTGAAAGTCGCGAAGGAGTTACGACAGCTTGACCAGAAAGACATGTGGGTTTGCTTGAGGCGGATTCAGAGTGCGAATCATAACGCTCGTTTGATTTTCCTTCCATTTTGCTAGTCATATACTCAGCTCATCCGGTTCTTCGTTCCGTAACCCGAAGCTGGAAGCATCGCGCGAGGTGACCCGGAAATAACGCGGTCAATTGCAAAGGTAAAGAAGACTCCATTCTACAACGGTTTGCGAGCTCCTGCAATACAATCCTGCGTTTTTTCTTTTCGAGAGTTCCAGATGTTCGGAATCCATCTGGTAAATCAGTCGATAGTCGCATAGAGGGATATATCTGCCTATTGAGGTAGAAATAAGTTCTCATCGATTTGATATCGTAAAAGGAAGGAATTAGAGCGAAGCTATTCCTCTATCGCAAGTATTTACGAATCCTGCAAGCTGTAGTTTCACCTACTCTCGCATATTCACTTCTCTCATAATTTTTCTCGCTGCACTTTTGTGTAACCACAATGTAAAAAAATAATCTCGAAATACATACGCCACTTCATATTTAAACTTTTGGGAAGTAGAATTTAAATTTAAATGTTCTACTTTCAAAATTTAATAGAACTGAAATTAATATTATATATATTAATTGTAGGGTGTATGCACGTATGCATCATAAAAATATCATTTACTCGTTTTATGTATAGATTTCAAGTTCAATTTAAGAAAGACGTTTCGAAGTTTATAATTATGAAACTATAATTGTCGGACAGTGTGCAATTATATCGATTTCTTCATAAACTATTTTTTTATAGGTGTCAAAAATTGTGGTTCCACGTATTATGCCATTGATAGTTTCACCCTGAAAAATATTTATTAAATTTTAATAAATATTTGTTTAAATAAGACTAACTAAATATTTATTTATAGTGAATAAATATTTACTCAATAAAAATGATACTTGAATCAAATTAATGGTTCTTGTACTAATTATAATAAATGTATTTATATACTCTTGAATGTATTTATATTTACTAAATATTTAGTTAGTACTCAAACAAATATTTATTAAAGTTAGTACAATTTTGCAATGCACAACTAATAGTTATCTAAATATAAATATAAACCATTAGTTGTAATGTGGGCGTAAAACTATAATATTTAACATTCAAATAACATTTAGTCCAAACAATTAATTTTATGACTGTATGTATGATGTTAAAGCAATGTTAAATTTTCATTAGTTTAATGTAATTCAGTAAAATTGAAATTGTTGCAGTTGTAAATACATATAATATGCAATATGTCATAAAGATATCGCATGAATTCTCTTTGACCAGATCAAAAATATCGAAATTTATACAGTATGTGATTTCAAAATGGATACATTTGATGACACTGCGGTATTAAATTTAATTTATTGAAAATTATTATATTGGAATTAGTATTACATAGATAAATGAATGCACACGATACTAAAGAAAAAAAATACTCTGCGTAAATAGACTGATTCATTTATTAATTAAATGTATAGAAATAGTTAATCAACCGATAAAACTCTATAAATTTTACTGATAAACGCATTTTCAGCGGTCACACCGTTTTGATTACGCTTGAATGTGTTATCGTTTTAATTACAAGTTATAATTTTAATTGCAAGTACAAGGATGCGTAACAAGGCAGCCTCTCGGGACGTTAATTCAATTTCGCATCACCGCTGCCCTTTCCTCGAGCGCGGAAAGTCCGAGTCTGGGTTTCTTCCTCTCTCGCGACAGTTTACAGTTGGCCAACTTTTCCTGTTTCCTGTTTTTCTTGCTCCGGTTTTGCTTCCCGGACTTTCGAAAGTGGAGCAGCAAGAATTGGACTTCTCATCGCGCTCACCTCCAACGAGGAAGGATCTCTTCTCTATACCGTGTTAGGTTTGCGCGCGTGGCCCTCGCTGACAAATGGCCAGCTATTATTGCTGGTTTAAGCCAACAACCGTGTGAGGGATCGGGGGGAGGTCGTTCCTGAATTATTGCTCGTGCAGTGACAAATTATTCGAGGATGACGCGCCTGGGTTTGCGTGGTGGCGCGTTCCGATAGTCGCTGACGTGACGAACGATGACGCCGGGATATCTTGTCGTTCATTAATATCGTCCGCAACGCGTAAATCTCGCGTAGCCCCTCTCAATTCTAATATCTCTTCTCATCGTCCTTATTATCGCTAAAAAATTAATTTGCGAATCTTCCGAGAACTGACGCGTCCCATCAAGTAAAAGTATTCAAACAGTTTTTCAACAGTTTTAGAAGCGTGAAAAATATACCGAAACACACCTTTGGATCTCTTAGGAAGGAATTTCCTTCGTTGCGTGAAAAAAATGTAAGGTTTACCGCTCTGACTTGTCGATTCAATTAGGTGAAGAGAGTAACGAATTCACCAATAAGGTGAAGAGAGTAACGAAGAACGGAGGGAATATTCGTCGACGGTGCGTAGAAGTCGCGTCGCACGACGAAGGCATTCCCGTACACGTGACTTCAATTATGGATGTCGCGTCGCCGGTATGTCGCGCAAGTTTCGTTCGTTAACCGCTTCAGCGGGTTTTGCCGGGCTGCTCACGGGCACCGTTTGTTGGTTTTAGAGCTGATTCGCCGAGGATAGTAGGGAGCACCGCCCGAGCAAGTTTCCAGGGCACCGCTTTATTATCTCCGCGGGATAGCCCCGGCTTCACATAAGTTTTCAACTCATTTTCCGCTACGTAAGAAAAATGCTCTTAAGAAGGCGTTTCCTGCTTTACGCTTCCTCGAACTCGATAACATGCAGAAAGTAGTTCCGGAAAGTTTCGAATTTGTCCCCGAGCATGGTTACACCCGCTTGATATTACGGAGAAAGACGGACCTGGCCGCATTGAGCCTTCGTTACGCGAACGAGAACTGTTACGGGCAGGTAGGTTATCGCGACATGCCTTCTTATTATAATACTATCAAAGAATGTTCTCGAACCTTTCTTTCACAATTTTAATGAAGCTTGACAGGCTACTAGAGTAAAAAACAAATTTTTTGCGAGTCCTTACGGAAATCTCGACGCTGAAATCGCAATCGCCCCGAAAAGAACTACGAGAAGTTTCTCTTTTTTTTTACAAAAGTACATTATAGTTTTAAACTGTAAGGAGAACAGGATCAAAAGTTATAAAATTGTTTAGCTTTCGACAAAATCAGGCACCCCGAAGTTTTTACAATAAATTCCCCGTATAACCGTCAAGCGGGAAATTTTTGTGACACAATTTCACGTAAAAATATTTTGACGTGTATTACTACGTCGGGCTGCATTAAGCGCGCTCGTATTAAAAATAAATTTCCGAGCACAGAGACGAAAGCCGCCTTCAAAAAGAAAGGCGATGTCTTCCGGTTTGTTTATGGAGCCGTAACTAGGCGCGATCCAATTTAAACGGATTGTCGATCAATTTCCGGACGGGCGCCACATTCAGAGCGACTAATCGCCGGATTCATCGCGATACGTAAGCAACACGGGCGCAAGAAAGGAGAGAACAGACGGAACATCGGGTGCGTGAATAATACACGCGCGAGACGAGCAGAAAAGCAGCACACGTGCGACTCGTGACAACGCATTAGCCCCGGCGTCAGCCAAGACAGGCCCGTCAGCCTTGCACGGCTTTCGACCGTCGCTACACCAGCCGTGTCACTGTCTTGTCAAGTCGGAGCAGACTTACGACATTATATTTAGATGGCACCTAGCACACTCCTCGCCGTAAAACGCCTCGCCGAGAAGCTGTCGATGTGTGCACGGGAGAAGCGAAAAGCGGGCGCCGCGATGTCGTCGACGCATTTACAGCTCTTGCCCTTACATGTCATGTGAGCACGAGCTGCCAAAAAAATACGTCCATCATCGCGACGTCGTTATATATAAATGATCTTATCTTAGAAACAGTTAGTCTTAATATGTCTAAAATGTGTTTTTAAGAGATTTTTTTTTATTGAAAATAGTGAGATTGATTTTTATACCCGAAAAGAACAGTTTTGCTGAAATGTTTAAAAGTTTAGCTAGATACAGTTTTAAAAATAATTTTGTTGGACTATCAAAATAATTATATAGGACTCAAGCTGGTTGCTAGGATATCAAAACTTTTGCAGCATTACTCATAATTCAGTTTGAGTTTCCTACATACAGTACAAAAAGTATTCATACAAGGGAAATTGTTATAGAATAAGCCTTGTTTGTAGAAAATATTAATTAGCAATTTTATACAATGAGTATGTTCTGTCATAATATAAATAAAAGTGCTTCGCGTGTTTCTGATCTTAGAAACTAAATTTCTCGACTGTATATGAATACTTTTGTGCGTCCAAATAATAAAATCTTTTATTTTCATTTATCTTTAAGATAATATATTTTTATTATTGCACATCTTTTTAGGTGAAATAATTTTGAGAAATATGCAATCTATTTTACTTTTTATTAATAAATTAATTAATGTTTACTTTTTTAAAATAAAGTTTTTCAAAAATATTTCCACCGTACAATACTTTTTGCACTTAATGCAATTATTTTGATGGTTCAATAAAATTATTTTCTGATTTCTATCTATGTATCTAACTTTTTAAATAAAATTGTTCTTTCCTTAGAATTGATCTATAAAGGGTAAACTATTCTAAAAAAAATGAAGATTAATCTTAAAAACTTTAAGATCAAAAGCATATTAATTAGTATGCTATAAAAACAAAAGTATAAAAAGTAACATCAATATTTGAACCATCTAAACAGTTTGTTTATGGTTAGAGAAGTTTTGAGTCTATTTAACTTTTTCGAGAATTCGCAGTACGTCGATACATACACCTGTATATTTCAACTTATTTTTGTTTAATAAATAAAATATCCTTAATAAATAATACTCGGTATAGAAAAAGAAAAATATGATAAAAATCACGAAAGGAATCGTACTTTAAATGAAATATGATTTGTCGAGACGCGCCGGAGGGATCGGCAACGATATTGGGGCAAATGAGGCCATGAATGAAAATTTCATGTGGATTTTTACATTTATGCGAGACGAAGAATATAATTCTTCGGACGTACCGATATGAAGTAGAGGATGTATGTAATTCCCGGACGCGCATCGCCCACATCGGGAATAATCTGGGATACGATAGAAAAGGCCGGCGCATAAAACTCGAGCGTGCAGTAAGATCTCGTAAAATATCTAAGCATCGGAAGAAGCGTTTTCCTCGACGTGGTAGAAGTCCTACAAATCGATCTCGCCGGCATCTTGCGATTTCTGATGTTCTTCTCGATCAGCACGTGCCGGTAAAAGAGTCTCGTAAACGCTTCCTGATACTTCGCCAAAAAAAAAAAAGGAAACAGTACATTATGTTACGATATATTCGTTATTGTTATATCCTGTAACATCTGAGTCTCCGAGAAAATATCGAGTGTAAAATACGCACAAAGCTTTTCCATTATTTTTAAATCGTATAAACCTATTGAAATTATTTCTCAAATTTATATTAAAATATCTATTTTATATTTCGTCTTTAAATTATGAAGCAACGTGGATTATTTTCTCACTCCAGAGGATATCTACTGATTTACACATCATTGACATTTTCCGAATATTGGAAAACCGGAGATTTGTGATCACGGATTCGCAATCGCGGAATATTATATGTGAGTTTCTCTCAAATAATCGAGACATTTTTCACAGATCGGTTTATCGGAGTGGGCCGTAATTCGACTGAAACCGGATAAACAGACGGGATCATGTCAGAGAGATGAATTTTCATTTGTCGTGACTTTTCGGCGAGCTCCTGTTTTCGTGGCACTAAAAGCGGATATCGTATTCGCTGAAGCCATGGTTTACTGTTTCATATGGTCCGACTGCTATAATAGTAACACTTAGAAGCGGTTTTTATTTCGCAGGCCGTGGAGTACGCGATTTTTATTTCGGCGCTCCGCGTTTTACTCGTCGCGCGAATCGTGAAATTTTTATTTCTTTCACATACTTTATGCTTATTTTTATTTCTTTCACATACTTTATACTATACGAAGGACTTTTACCTCATTCGTAAGTATAAATGTCATGTGTATTACAAGTACATTTTTCGTGGCAACGGCATCGCAAAAATACTTCCTCCCGTCTTACCAAAGCGATTGCGCCTTACTATTACTGTATATACGAATAATATAGTTTTTCTTATACCGTAATAAAATTTATATTCTGTGAGAACTGATAAAAAAATTTATGACTGTATTTCTCATGTAAGATTGTAATATAAGAAATCTAAGACACAAACTCACTTTACTTCAAATAAAAACTTGTCTTCTGGCTAAACTGTAGAATATATTTTTAACTTCTGTCATGAATATTCTCCTAATGGTTGCGTGGCACGCAAGAAATTGCCCTTACCATGGTCCCTCTATCAGCGTCAATATTTTATGCAACTTGTTTTCGCATTTATTCGGGAGTGCAGGAAATTGATTTTTCACCCGCCTTTCTTTCCGCTTTTGTCTATCATTCCGGAGAAATGAATTCGCTCACGAAGAATACGAAGAGTTTAAAGTGAATCTACATGGTTCGCTTTTGATAATCATTTCAAAAAAGAAGAAAAAGAGAAAGGAAGGAAGGATCTTGCAGATATAATACTATTATTAACAAAAATAATCTGAAAACGTTATAATTATTTTGTCAAATAATCATACCAAGTCCATAAATTTTTGTCTTAAAAATTGATAATTGAAAGTTATATAAATCTAATGATAAAACAAATTACATTTTTAATCTAAGATAAATTTGAAATTTAATTCTTTTTATTTTCGACGTGTCTGAAAAACTACTCTAAAAAGATACTAAATTTTAATAATTATTTGTTTGAATAGTTTAAAAGAAATATTTAATAAATCTAAACTTATATTTATTTGATACAAAAACCGTTCTGGTTTAATTATCAAATTTTATTGAGTAAGTAATTTATTTACATTAAGTAAATATTTACTTAGTACTATTTAAAGAAATATGTATTAAGATTTAGTAATTTTATTTCAGTACATGCTTATTGAATGTGTTTGCTTTCAATTAAATTCCTTCAGCACGATTATTAGAAGCGAGCTGTATAAATACACCTTTAGTAGCGCCTGTGGAGTCCACAAGGGATATTAAAACTCTTCTTTTACGACATCGCTGTGCCTCGCGGCTTTTACGATGCTGCTTGTCTTTGCCGTAAATCCCTCAATCCCTCGGGAGTCAATTGACTTTCTCGCGGGTTACGAGGTGCCGAGATGTTCTTCCCTTCTTGTCGGTGAGAAATCTTCAAATTCCCTCTTCCGTCACGTTCTTTGTTCGTTAATGCAGCCCGCTTCGCTCTCATTGGTGCGGGATTAGCGTCGTATCACGCTCTAATCGATACTTCTTTCTTTACATATTTCAATATTTGAAAAGATATTCTTGAAACATTACAATAAATATTATAATAAAAAAAGATATTGACCGATATTCGTAGTCGGTTCTTATATTTGAGATTGTCTTAAGTATAGTTTCAGAATGTCAAAAGCCAATTAGAGGGCCGTATTAGCATCTTAAGACATTACTCAAGACGGTACTTAAAGTAAATAAGAACGGACTATGAATACCGTCCAGAGAATTGCATACTTTGATAATTCCGGGACAATCAGAATTTTATTTAAAAAAGTAGACTCGCGCATGTGACTGTCATCTTCGTCGCAGTCAGACAGCGATTTTCACTTTTGAAAGACGAACTTTCAAGCGGGCAAAAGAAGTTTCCTCCCTTTCCCTTGATATTACCAATTCAATGATATAATCTGAATTTAAGCGGCGCAATTATTATATACGTTATATTTGACCAGATCGCGGTGCGGGAATATGAATGTACCGCGCGTTTATTCATACGCGACACGCTGATGCGAGATGAACTGCTCGGCGCGCATTTCGCTACTATTTCGCATTTCAAATCAGTTATCCTCCCTCAGACGTCGACAGGATGCGGCCATTTGTACGGCTTGCGCTGGTACCTGCCGACACTTCGTCGGCGCCTTGCTTTCCTGTAAAACCGGCATTTACGTGTCCTCGTGTCTCATATGCGAATGCGGAAATGTGTGTATGTATGTATGTACGTACGCGTGTGTGCGTAGGAACGTCTTTCAAATGGGATGTTGAGGAAAATACCGAGGCGAAAGCCGCAAGGAAGAAAAGGAAGATATAAAATAGAAATTGCTTATTTTTGAAATGATAAAACGCGGATTGTAATTAGATCTAAAGCGGGCATGCCGTGTAACTTAATACTCTGTTTACCTATGATCAGATAAATCTGTCTTAAGAAAAGCTGTTTCATTAGCGGTAATTTTTAAAGAAATGTTGCTCAGCTCTGTATTTATCTCTTAAAATTAATTAAGGAAATATTTGCTCGAGTGTCCTCTGTGCATATAATTGGATGTAGGTTTAAATGCTTGTTTAATTATGATGGCGCCACGATAAACAGATACAAATCTTTACGATAGCTTTATGAGAATAAATAATACGACCGCGATAAAACGGCGATATCACACTTCCGACGAAAGTATTAACGAGAATTTCTAACAAAATATTACACCTTTGTTTAGACATTTATTTACGCGTAGGAGAGGGAGGATATTAGCAATGCGAAAATATCATAATTTTCAGAAGTAATTTCACTGCGGTGAAACTCTGGTACACAGGATGACTCGATAAAGGAATATTAGAAACTCGCGTGGTTTTCCACGAAAATTTCATTAGCGGAAATTTCTAACAGAACGTAATATCGTTTTATTCGGTTATATATTGGCGCGCGTAACGCAGAAAAATTACAACGCGCGACGAATATTTTCTAGACGCTAATACCACAGCGAGAGCGACGAATTTTTAGAAATAGATAAAAATTGTATTTTCCAAATGAAATATATTTGTGAAATATTAAAGATTTAATAAACGCGGTGTCTCGATAAAGGAACATATATCAAGAACTTGAAGCTTCTCACGAAACTGAGAGAAGACGCGACGAAACGAGATGCAGAGAGGGATGGAAAGGCGATAGGCTCGGGGGTGCGGAAGAGCGGGAGAGTGGCCGACGGCGCATTTCCTACGCTGTAGCGGCTGTAAATTTCATATGCGCATTCCGCTCTCTGCTCGCTTCGAGCTCTCTCACATATACATATCTATGCGCAGTCGGACGCGGTAACGGCCGCTGTTGGCTCGTTCCAATGAAAGTCTCCTTCCAGCGAATACCCGAATTCAACCATCTCTCCCTCGGGAGAGAGAGTGTGTATGAGAATGATAGAAAGTGAATGGGTAAGTGAGAAAGAGAGAGAGAGAGAAGGGGGAGAGAAGGAAATTGAGTGAAAAAGATCTCCCGTCGCAGGTTGAGAACGCTTCGTACAATATCGCGTGTTTAATAGTAGGATTTCTAAATAAAAATAGCAAACAGGGTAATAATACGACAATGATATTAAAATAGATTATATTATACGAGCAAGTATTAAAGAGCATATGCTATTAAATTTATATCATAAACTACGCTGTTAAAGTAAATATTACATGTTTGCATTAAATAAAGTTGTTATCGAGATAATGTTATACTGCAAAATAATTATCGTTGAGATTGAATTTCTCTAATTTCCATGCTATTCTCGATCCGACATGAAAATATTGCGTTTACTTTCATGCTTGTACTTTAAACTCGACGCGAGCAAATTACCAGGTAGTGAATTATAACGAGTTTCTCGGGAAGATCAAAGATGCCTCGCATTCAATCGTGGAAATTTGCTCGTGTCTGAAAGACGCGCGTCCAGTTTAAGGAGCGAAATTTGCTTCTGCGTCTTAAGCGATTTATTCTCGTACCTCGCGGCAATGTAAAGCACGGTCCCTCACGGAATACACGAGTCGGTTTTTATCGACGCCGCAATTTCAGGATGCTCGTGAAGAAAGGAGAGTAGATACGCCGCATACTAATTTTCTGACGTGACAGCCATTTAAGCAAATCTACCGCTAACGATAAGTAAATAAAGCCGGATTTACAAATACGTTATTAAGTATTATTTACTCTTTTTTTTTTTTTAATACAATTAGAGCTTTTGTTGAACGATTTGAAAGTGGAAATGGTTAAAATATCTCGCGAAATAGTAAAATATTTCATGAAAGTATAACATAAAACATAGCATTAATTGGAAATGAAAATGACACAAAAGAAAAAAGGATAAATTGAATACTCATATTTTCAAGAGAAAGAAAGATGGTATTAAAAATTTCAATTATCCCCTTCCCCCGTTGGCACTCGAGTTTCTTTTTTCGACTCCTATGCTTTTTCCCCGACAACCCTACATTTAATCCTGTGGATTCCTACGAAGCGTGACGTATGCCGGATCGTTAATTTTTAATTCGTCTGCCTTTTCATTTCCGTTCGTTGCCGATTCGGCACGCACGATGTTATTTTAATCCTCGGGGGAGGTGGGAAAAGCAACGAAAACTATCGCCCGAGAGAACGTGCCAAAGGGGGTGGCGCGACAAAAAGGAATGGGGTTAGCTCTACTATAAATTAGGGGCATGGAAATTTCGACGAGGGACACGTTGCTTTTTTTCGTACAAAACGTCCTGTCGAATTGGCTCTTGCGAACGTCGGCAAATATCGATGTTCTTCAGGGGAGTAAACTGTAATTTTCACGCCTGCTGCATTTTACCGTTCATTTTTTAGCCGTCTAGAGTCGAAATATCTTCGTTTAATTTTCTCGCATTCCGCGTAACAAAAAAACTTTTCCTCGAGGAATTAAACTGAGAATAAAATAATGATGCAGACAATTTCGTAAAAGAATTTATATGAAAACTTGCGTTGAATTTATGCTTTGAATTTCCAAATTACATGTATAATTAGGAAATTAAAATTATGTGCCAAAATAAAATGTATATAAATATACGTACAGTAATCAAAAGTAGACCAGTGATGTGAATAAAATAACAAATTTAAATTGACAGAAAATACAAAAATTTTAACATTTAAAAAATAATATTTAGTTTTCCTCATTGATTTTTCATCGCATAGTTATACTGAGCATCACGTCGGAATAACATTTCTGACAAAACTTTCGGGTTGAGCACGAAAAAGTAACTTAAGTCGCGGGACAAATAGCGCGTGAAACGCAAATGAGCATATTTTCCAACGTTTGTACGTAGCGGAATTGGAAAAATGCGCACAGAAAATACGAAGGGCGAGCACAAGAGAAAGCTGCGGAAACGTTAATTTCCAAGTGCATTCGTAATTCACACGAAATTCGTGTCATACTTCATGCGATCGATCGGCGTCTCGCAAGAACTCTCGCAGGTGTGGTCCGATGCTCGGGTAATTTTCACTGGAATTTAATGCCTCAACAATTCCTTTTCTTCTTTTTTGAATGTAATTTTCACGCTTGCCGTAACAAATTGTCCGCGACAATTTGTCATAGTGTATTGTATCCTTCGCAGCTCTAAAAAGCGATGAAAACATGAATTACACGGTTTAGAAGATGTATTATCAATTTATATCGATTTACTGAAAGTGGGACACTCGTGATATCGCCTGGAAAGTGAAATAAATTTTCAATTACTTAAACTTAAAAAAATCAAAGGAACTCCGAACTAAACTTAAAAGTAAAAAACAAAAGAATAAAATTCTATCGTTTCTATTACAATTAAAATTACGAGATTATCAAGGAAACTTAACTTCAAAATACAAAAATTTTTAATTTATCGTGGAATTTTCGTTGAAGAAAGATTAAATGTCTAAAGAATATTCGATCTATTCCAAATATTCAATCTATGACACTATATTATCTTCGAAGTGACATTAAAGGGTTAAAACCTCCCCTTCTCCAATTCTATTAATATCCTGAGACTAACATACTATCAACGAACGAAGTATTCATATCAAAGTAGTGCGACCTATGGCGCATAAACCGGATACCGTGCAGTTTAGGCGCACAATTTACAACAGTCAGTCGGGAACAATTTCAACCCTTCCGAGATGGGGAACCGGCTGCGCCTTCTATTCGAAAACGGTCGTAACCGCTCATCGGCTCGATCCATTACGGCGGCTCGTAACACGACGGAAATTCCGCTTATTGCCCTCCACGTGGAACGTCGAGTCGCGCGCGTCGGAATTATTCTCAGCGACCGTCACGCGACGACGATAATTCCCGATTCTGTCTGAGAAGTTTAATCGAAACGCGACCCTCTCTCTTGTTTCCCTCCCCCGCGTGATTCTGTCTTATGTGCGCGGCATACGGGGCGCATATTTAGAGGAGGGTTCATCGCCGCAGGCGGAGAGAACAACGCTTCGTACGTGCCATCTTAACCCCCGCTTGCATTTCTAGGTTATTATGAATGTTCAAGCGCGACATACACGATTTTTCTACACAACTCGTATACTTATCGCGAAAATAGAAATACGAGGCATTTGCTATATTTTTTCCTAAATTTTAATTTTAATTTAAATTTTAATTATTATAATCTAATTTTTTAACACATTATATCTATTTTAATTTTTATGTTAAGTTTCACAATCATCATATAATATACTATTAACAATTAGTATTTTACAAAGAGAGAAAGAGAAAGAGAGAGAATCGCAAAATTCAAATACAAAAATTAGGCCACAATGGTTTCTGAATGACAAGCAATTTGAAAAACAATTAAAGTCAATAATATGGTGAGTTCTGCGCATTGAAATGTGCATTTAAATCAACTTTTCATTTGAATGTCGCAGCTCGAATGTATAATATTGATTTTACGGCCATCTAAGTTGAATTAGATTGATTTCTTGAAATTCATTATTTTTGCTAACATTTCCTGCTTTACTTACCTAGGGTAAACTAGGGTATTATGGCCATACGGAAAAGATGGCCATAGGCCATAATTTCTCCAATAATTGATAAATAGTGCATTTTTATAGTCATTCTTAAAGATAATCAATATTTACAGTAGTTCATATGAGTACACTGTTCAAAATAACAAAATATTATAAATATTATCTAATATTTTTTCTTCCGATTATCTGCAAAGTTTTGCACGTGTCTGCTAAAAATTGTTATAATGTCTAGTAAATTACTATAAGGATTTGCATGGTATTCTCGACATTAATCGCATATGCACTTTGATATGTTATGATATACAAACGATATAAAAAAAAAATACGTAAATAAAGCTGCGATCCGTTCGATATTTCCGACTTACCAAAACTAGTGCATTGAACAAATCTAATATCATGAAGGAAATTGAAAAATCGCATGGCGAACTTTGCCATTCGCGGCGTACTATTACCTGTTGCTTCTAACCGCACTTTCACCCACTTTTTGCACTTTCAATAGCAAATACGACCTTTGTGTGTGTTTTACATGTATTATTATGATATAAATAAATATATATATATATATATATATATAATATTTAAATTAAAATTACAGATAAATACCTACAGATAAAACATTTCGAACTATATTCGAAAATATAACTGGCATTCTATTGACCGCTTTTGCATGATAAATTACAGTGGAATCTCGCGAGAGAGAGAGAGAGAGAGAGATGCGTATTTTAAGGAAAACTATACTTATTAAATTAAACGAGTTGCGACGTTGATCGATGTGAAGTTAATTGATTCGTTCAACGTTATCGACGTCCTGCGTTATCAATTAAAAAATTCGAAGCATCAACAATTTCAATCTGACTGCAATTAATAGAACCTTCATCCCAATGCGGTTAAATGAATTAATGGTGAATTAATCGGGACGCAACGAGCCGAAAATACATGATCCGAATTCAGTATTGGATGTGCATAACACATCTCAAATTTCGTGACACGCGTATTATTTACAAACGATCAATATATCAGAGCTTTCCATTACGTGGATCACTCAATCTGCGTGTTACTCCGAATTCGAAAATCGCGATCAAGAATATCGAATTGAAAACGTATGATTTAAACTATATCCGAATCCAAGTGTCAAATAACCTATAAATTTCACAAAATATGATTCATAATTCCTATTTTGCCTCACGCTTCTGTTTCTATACACGCGAGATACCTGCCTCGACACAAAAGCGATGTCGCTTCGATATACTCATAAGTCATTGCGGTCGCGTGCAAGAAGTTAATCAGTCGAATAAACTGACAATCGCGAATTGTTCATAAGGAATAATCGCCGTTGGCGTCTGATACTTGTCGCCTTTGCGATACAAGAGATAATGACACGACAATATGCGGAGCGACGCATATCGTTGCCTACTCGCTCGAGTCTCGCCAGACGAATGACGTAACACGGCAATTTATATACGCAGTGAACACAATTGGTGAACGCTGCGTGCCAATGACAATACGTTACGAAATTACGAAAAATACTAAATATATATATTCTATTCAAACATGATGTCATTAGCATTCCAAATCGATTTGTTACAAACAATTCATTTATTACACAGAGAAAAATAATAGTTAAGTAATTTTAACGTTACAAGATTAGTAAAAATATTTTGGCTATTTCTGTTGAATTTATGAAAAGCTTCACTTGTCTGAAAATAAAAGTATCGGTGTAAAGTAAAAAGTACATTATAATTATAATAAATCCATTCGAGTGATTATTACCTTACAGTAAAATAAATCATATTATTTTCAAGACTATAAGCTCAAACAACTTTCAAAATTTACTTTACGAAACGTAAAAAATACCATATATTATAGCTATACGACGATCGCTCATTTATCAGAAAAATTAATTTTACATAAGTGGACGCCTATTCCTATACGAACCTGCCATAAAATTTACTAGAATTCTAGCACATTACTTTACATTTTTCAGAGTTATCTTTTACCTGATGCATGCATTAAGTATTCTGCCTTCTCAATGCAAAATAATTCACCACTGCATACAAATTATTAAATCGTAAAAATTGTAATAAATGACCTTTCAGACGTATATAAGCATAATTATAGACCTCGATTCACGAACTCTATGCAATCCCGTTAACCAACCTTGATGTAACAAGTTCTTCGAGTTTAATATTTATAATATTATAAGCTTATATGTGTATAACTCGAGAATTATTATAATTTTGATATTTTCATATAAAAGTTTTTGTCTAATTAATATCTATATATTATTAAAGTACTGCATGATATGCCCACGCGCGTGGTGGAACGAGATATATTTAAAAAAATATTTTCAATTTAATCTAATTCAAAGATAAATACAGTTTTAAAAAGTTAAGACTCTTATTCATTGAAGATGCGATATGCGATATTAAAAATTTTTCTTTGCTAAAAAGATTAAAAAAAGGCTTGATATCGCGATCTAAAATTCACTTTAAAGAATGTCATAAGCAATTTAGGTCGTGACAATGGAAGTGACTTAGGCTTGCTTTTCTTCCCGGAGATAGTAACGCGATTTCTTGCTATTTTCGCACTCTAAGCGCAACATTAACTTCGTTAATACGGACAGGCCCTTCCTGGTTTAACCCTTCCACGAGTGAAAGCCTTACGCACCGATTATGCAAAGCACGCCGTATCTTGAAGAGCCGTGGCATGCTAGACCGAATATTTCTTCACGCGGAAAGTCTGATCCAGTGCATTTAACGTAAAATAATTTCAATCTTACTCTCGTTTAATTTAATTATACAAGTATATAAATTTTCTTTGGCATTATATATACATATATATATATATATAATTAATAGAAATTTATCACGAAATTATAC
This sequence comes from Trachymyrmex cornetzi, assembly GCF_001594075.2. Taxonomy (NCBI): domain Eukaryota; kingdom Metazoa; phylum Arthropoda; class Insecta; order Hymenoptera; family Formicidae; genus Trachymyrmex; species Trachymyrmex cornetzi. The sequence continues at coordinate 1,072,219 of NW_017296059.1, forward strand.
ATACATATTTATTAATAACCAGAACAAATTATAGTCTTCAATAATAATTGTCAATTTTAGATGATACCTCTTAAAACTGTTGAATTTTATTTCAATTTAGCGACATCAGTTACGTTTCGAAGTATCTATTGAGTCTCTCGAATGTGCAGGAATTATTTACTAATTCGTCGATACTTGACAAGTGATGCTATCGATGTTACATCGGGTGATCGCTAAAAGCCAATATATGTTCAGAACTAATATTTGCGACGCGTCAGCTACCAATGAGTATAAAAGTCTGCAAACCGCGGGCGCGTGGATTCACCAAATTTCTGCGCACACATATACACGCGACAGCTATACGTCACTAGACAAATATCTCGCGCCCATATGTACAACAAATTTTTTTGTCCAAACTTCTACAGATACTATGTGATATTTATTCCTGGGCGTCGAAAATATTTATACTTCTACGAATTGATGTTCTTTATCGATTTACTATTTCGCAGTTACGTTCGCATGGAGATCGATATACAACGTCACAACATATTTTCCGTCTATCTTCGCATAATGACTGTGTATTTTTTTAGAATTAAATATTTAATGTTTCATATATTTTTTTTATTTTTGTTTTTTTTTTATAATTCTCGACTTCCTTTCATATTATTGTCAATTATTTACAAATAATAAAGTAACGTGTACAATATTCCGAGAGAATTCTACGACACGCAACAAATTCTATTCTCTGGCTTTCTCTCTCTCTCTCTCTCTCTCGATTCTTCGCTCGTCCGTCCGTTCGCTTGACAGCGATCTATTCCTTAATGTATGTAAATGAGATGCCATGCTTCGCGGGTAACTCGTTGAAATATCACATACCTCCGGCTACGCCGTGAGCGAGTGAGTTCTTCCGAAAGGAAGAACGAGACGAATGGCGGACGATGCACAAGCGAGCGAGAGAGAGAGAGAGAGGGGGGGGGGAGGAAGGAAATTTCGAGGGAGGCGAAAGACGCGGTTAGTGGTTAGCGTTCTGTCCGTATGTCGGCGACGCGAGACGAGGTATCTACGCGGGGAATGCATCACGAGGGATGCAGCACGGTAAATTCGCGGGTAACACGGTGCGATGGCCGCCGAGTTGTCGTCGTGGACGTGACAATGGTAGTGGTGTTGGCACCGCCATTCGTAGTCGATGTCGTCGTTGTTTGCGTGCAGAATAGGACGTACACCTCGCTCGACGACGACGTGGCGAAGGGCTGTGCACAAATGCGCTTAACACATCGTTGCACAAACTTTTCAGGAAACGTATACATTTGCGAAAGAATATTTTAGAATTTTTCTACAGAGTGCACGCAGTGTGGGAAATGCTCTTGAAAAAATTTTATTTAGATCTGTTATAGAGAGAGTGTGACACTCTCAACAATATGGGTGTGGATTTAATATTATGATATTAAATATAATTTTTATCATGTTTTGATATAAACACCAATATAATGTGAATTTAACACCATGATTAAAAATATAACATTAAATTCACACTCATTATGTTAAATCCACATAGAAAGATTTTGGAATATCTAAAAATTTAGCAGAATTAGCTAGGTACAGATTTGACAATAATTTTGTTAATCCATCAAAATATTTATGTAGAAAATTCAAACATGATGAGCAATGCTGTACAAAATTTTGATATCTAGCAATCAATTTAAGCCACATAATTAAGTCCTACATAATTATTGCTACAGTCTAACAAAATTTATTTTCAGATCTATATCTAGTTAAATTTTTAGATACTTTAGCAAAATGGTTTTTTCTGCGCATCACGTTGGAGTTTATATCAATACAATGAAAATCATATATTTAACACTCATGGTATTCAATTCATGCCTATATTTTTTAGAGTGCAGAGTTCCTCCTATCTAAATCTATACCGATATTTCTTATTAGATAATTTGAAATCCCTAATGGCTGCGATAGCTGTTAGTGGCACTCGTCATGAAACGGAAAAATACTTTTGAATTCCCGAAAGTAATGGCTGTCGTGTAATCACGGAGAGTGGTATCGTTACCATGCAGCAACCAGTGCCGTAAATCCCGCGTTTTCGTCTCCGATATTGCACAAGGTACTAGACGTAGTCCGGTGGATGCATTCTATCTTGCATTCCGGATACGGACGTGTGTTTCGCGACACGGAGAACATTTCAGCCTCTGCAGCAGCGCGCAGCTCGTTGCACGTCTCGTAAATCGCAAGCCCAGGCGAATATCATGCGTATCTCGATTTCCCCGCACGACGTCGTTGTGTAAATGAAGTAAATATTCAAATAGTTCTTCGAAGAAGTAAACCATCGGAGGAGAAAACAAAAAAAAACCGGAAATAAATTGACCGACTTACGAGAAAAAGTACAAGAAAAGTTATAAGCAAAGAAATAACTGTTAATATTTTTGAGGCTTTCATGTGTGGGTATTTTTTTTTCAAACATGTTACACAGTTTACTGCCTATAAATTCTTTGGAATGAGATTCAGAGTGAGAATCCAAAGACTTTAAGGAGTACGAATTATCTCCATGTAATATATCGTTAAATGCGTGCTTCGTGAACACTGCAATTTATTTCATCACGATGAAGGCAACCTGAAACGTTGGCATTTAACGATGTATCAAGACACGAACATAAACTGCGTAACTTCTTTGAAACAATTGTTAATTTTATTTTTCATTATAATATTTGTTATTAATTAGCAATATTCTTATTCGCGTATCAACATGTAAAATTAAATCAGACTGTGCGCGTGAATGCATAATGTAGATTAGTTAATCTGCGCTACAATGAAGTTTACTTGGCCCTCGCTTTTACTCGTTATTATTAGAAGTCTACCACTCCTGGTCGCATCTGGCGCCAAATTTAATATTAAACGACGGCGAATCGCGCCGGTGTGACGGTGATATTCCAGGCGAATACACGAGCGTGAAAGTATCGGGGATAAACATTGGCAGTTTCGGAATAGCTCCGGAAAGGAAACGGAGACGCGAATCCTTTATGATGCTGCGAGATCGCCTGTGACGCGTTACGAGATGGCCATCCGACATATATAAGGCCGCGCAGATTTTATATGTCCCCGATCCGCAGTAACGCGATGGCATAATGGTACTACGACGCGTCCTCCGATATGCTACCTTCTCGGTCATACATATACGACGCATCTCCCGTGGCATTACGTCTCCGACGTGTCCCGCGGGTGCACCGGCCGTACGGGATTATGCGAATTGACTTCGGAAATCCCGCTCGAAGAGACTCACCGTACCATTCGCGCTGACGATATCCTTTTCAGCTTTCAGCGATTGCATCTACATCGGGGATTAACTCGAATATGGCGCAGAGTATGAGTGTCTTTCTCTTTTTCGCACATCCCTCTTCATGTGCTCTAAAAATAGCCAATATTACTTATTTACTTCAAAAGTACAGAGGTAATATCATTTCTAGTACTCTCAGGAAATATTTTTGCGATAATAAATGGTAGAATTGAGAAAAAATAATTAATAATAAAGATATACAGATTATGTTTCAGAATTATTCTCCGAAAGAAAATTGTTCCTTGCTCGCTAAAACTTTTAGAGTAAATTTTACACTCTAAAGGGCAAAATGTCATTCTTAAAGATTGAAAATTGAATCACTCTTTTTCGAGATAGGCTTAATTTTTATTTTTTAGAGTGAGGTTCCAAGAATTTAGAGAATGCCAAATGTCTTTTAAATAAAGTATCATTAATCATCTAAATTGGAAAGATTCTCTTGTTTATTTTAATTGTTGACTTTACATTTTACAAAAAAATATCAAATTTTTCCAAATATATTCAAAATATATTCAAATTTTCATACACTGATCAATTTTGGCTTTATCAAACTTTTTTCAAGTGAAAGCTAGGATTTCATAGAAACATTTTGTAGAGAACCTATCTAAAAAGCCATTTTTGCAGACGACGTATTCTTTGATGAATTTACAATCGACCACCGCTTTTGAAGAAAATTGCATGTCGCAAACGCGCAATTCGCCGGTCGTTTCGCGTTTGATGGCATACACGCACGTGGCGTCCGTGTCACGTTAAAAGGCAGCTCGTAAAAACGGCTATTAAAAGTGCAGTGACATCGTTACCGATTGGCGTGTCGTTATGTCGCGGCCGCGGCCGCGGCGTTCGCGTGATACAATTTTTCGCTTCTGAAAAGCGGACGAACGAGCGGTTCGTCAACATCTGCACCTTCGTTCCGGCAACGGTCGCGCAGTGTGTCGCGTTGCGACTCTGCAATGCGTGACGATATTCCATGTGTGACTGTATCTATCCACTGTATGATACAATCGTAACCTGCAGCTGACGAAAGAGTTAATGGCCTCTCGGAATGTTTGATACTCTTTTTTTATTTTCGTCAACTAATCTTTAAGTAGCGAACAGAATTTATTCGTAACATATATTCTCTGAATCTGTATTATTGACTAATTACTGACATTAGTCCCAATTATGCCACTGGTAATCAGTGAAAGAGACACGATCCGCTGGTTACTATAGGAGATGATTTTATGGGGACAAGATGTGTCTGTGAAGTTAGCACGACATTTTATTATTTTTCAAAAAATAATGATTGTTCCGGTAGCACTTTCCATTGTTCTACTGTTGTTTCAAAAATATAAAATGTTCTGCATTTTTAATACCAAAAAATAAAAAATAAAGAAATGCCGTGTTAACTTCACATTTTAGTACGGCATAACTTCCTCTAAAGTCTAAAGTATCAGATGCCATCGAATATTACATCTATCAAGTGTTCTCGTTTTTTTAAAGCTAGATTGATTATTATATGACGTTTCAGGACAAAATTCCAATAATTAATAATTTTTACACAGGTTAGAATATTCAAACTCCATGGAAACGTGTCGACCCGATAATTTTGAGCATTTTTGACAATAATATTTCATTTGTAACGCACAAATTACTGCGTAAAAAAAATTGTACTTTCACTTGCCCGTTTATTCCATTGTCAATTAAATCTCGAAAGAGAGAGTCCGACTATTATTTGTTAATTTTAATCAGTGAATTCACAGTGAAATTCAAAATAATCAATGAAACGCGGAATTTCTAGTCTAACTAACTTTGCTTTAGTGTATTAACTCACTGTATAGTATTAGAACTGACGTGCAAATATTGATATTTTAATTATATGATGCTCAAACTTCCTTTCTCTTTTTCAGTTGAATTTCACTGAATCAGATTTAGGGAGTATGTATACGTATGTATGTATGTATATATATATATATAATAAATTTCAAAAAATTTTTCTGTATTATTATCTTTTCCTTTCTCTCCATTTCGCATATTCATCTATTAGCGAATTTCAGTTGGATGTACTAATGTGCATTGGTGCATACTAAAGCAGTTGTATAATATATTCTAATTATAAATATAAAAGTGAAATGCAAATATTTCGAATTATAAAATACATATTTTATCAAACAGCAAAATAAAGTATACACTAAGATATTTCGTTTAATCCGTTTCTATTTATTTAATTATATTAAACACATCTTTACACCAATTTGTGTACGATGGCTTTAATGTACACCCGTGCGAGCTGCGAGTGCGTCCAATCGAATTCGCTATAAGTTACCTGATAGGCATTATAATAGTATAAAAGCTTGTGTTGACGCGTCTTACTATTTACGTATTCACATCTTCTTATAACCCTCTCATATAAAATTTATTCATACGTAATAAATTAAATGAAATTAATACGATATAAAATTATATTCACAAAACTGATGAATATTAATGCTATAATATGTACAATTGTAAAATTAATATCTACATTCGAATTGCAAGCAAAGCTTTATCAAAATAAAATCAGCTCGATTATAATTCTTATATTTTTTAAACACATCATGCAATGCCTAATGCATGCATGACGTACTGCGGCATACGAAAAATACTTAATGCTGTACTCGGAGCTTGTTTATCAGTAAACACTACACATGGATATGTTTCACTTCGAGTAAGCTTTCTTCTATCACGAAAAAGGGGGGTATGTGTATGAGAGAGAGAGAGAGAGAGAGAGAGAGAGAGAGAGAGAGAGAGAGAGAGAAACTAGAATAAGCCACGCGGCCGACTAAGGGGGTAAAAAAGCAAAGCGCGTCGTGATGGATTGGCCCGGGCCAATCACCTCATTTGTATCCATTTGCAAGGAATATTGTTCCCAGCGATCTCGCCTCTCGCCTTTTTTCTTCCTACCTCGTAACCGGGGCTGGCGCGTGATTCATCTTGACGGAAGGAGAAAATGGGGGTGTGTATGTGTGTGTGTGTGTAGAGAAAGAGAGAGAAGTCATTCCGGTAGGAGGAGGATTTCGCCATCTCACAATGACGTTCTACAAGAGCGATTAATTTTCATTATGCCGGTCGCGCCATTGTCCGCCAGTCGAAATCCAACGAGATGTACCGCCCACCTCTGATCTCGACTATTTGCAACAAAGCGGAAGAAAATAGCTTCATTCAGGAGGAATTTTTGTGAAGAGAATAACATGTAGACGCGGGAGTTTGTTCCTTTCATTTTGAATACATAAACGCTCACTTAATGACGACTCATAAAGCTTTTCGGTATTATTTTTCTTGGAAAAATTAATAAAATAATTACTTCTAACTATACCACGTTATACAGCGTTTTTTAAACGTAATTTCTTAATAACGTAATTATCTAGCGATGCCTTTTCTTGGCACTTTAAAGTAGACATAAGTACCTTCATTATTATTACAATGCAGCACTAACAGAAGATTTTTAATATTACTCTAAATACTCCAAGTAGACGATGTCTTGGCAATTATATCGTAATAAAACACTCCTTTCACCTTATAATTGGTGCGTTTTATTTTGTCTTTCTGTAACAGTCGACCAAATTACGATCGGTGTGAGAGAAAGGGTTAAATATCACGGCTCCAAACCGAGTGGCTGCGTTATCCTACGTTTCACTCGAGAATTATTGCAAGTGCTCAACACAGAGATGGGGACGCACCATTGGACGGAATTTCTCGGTTGTTTGTTTCGCATAGTTTCCGCGGCGTGCTAATGCCGCCGGCATTAGCATACGGCCGCCAGCACCAACGAGCTTGAGAGGAAGAGGAGAGTTGTTCTCGCGGGATAAGCGGGTAACGTGCCGACTAGGTCGACAACGGTCTGTCTAACGTCGTTCGTCGAGTCCCGGAGGGGAGGGGGAGGGGGAGGGGGTGCGAATGGAAATAACGCGGGCGGAAAGGAGTCGCCTAGTTGCCGCTTAACGAGTCGACTGATAGTCTATAAAACTTGCTAACAAACTCTCTCATTCCCTCTCTTCCTCGCTCCATCGTTCCGGGTATTTCAACCCCCTCAGTGTCTAACTGCTGTTTCCGGCGCGACCCTTATCACAGGCTTTACTATGCGAGACAGAGGGAAGGGAAGAGGCTCGTTTTTTCTTGGATGAGACCAACAAACTTCTTACAAAAATCTTATTAAAATGTATACAAATTTGCTATATAATATTTGTAGAGAAATATAAAGAATTGGCAGCTCTCAATTCCCTTACTGAAAAAAATGTCTTATTTTTTTGTGATGCATGTATTTTTATAGTTTCAATTTATATAATTAAAATTTTTTTTTATGAGTTCAACAGACTTGACACAACGCTGATTAATGAGTTAAAACCTTAAAATTACAAAATTATATTTCTTTCTTTTATTTTCCTAATGAATAATTGAGTTATCGTTATATATCAAAGATTTATCTACAATCTCAATGAATGACGTTAGCACGTCAACGTGATGTTTGGAAAATAAGACAATCGGCGGGAAAGTCAATGCCTGTTCTTCAATCTTGGCCCCAAGAAAACAGACGGTTGAATCCGCGAAGTCGCGCTCTTTGTCGTGTTGCGGCAGGTGTACTCCTGGGGAAACGCAAAGGAGAACGCGTGAAAATTCACTTATTCAGAGGGGGGTTGGGAGGAATTGCTTTGGGAAGACTGGAGAGGACAAGGAGGAGAATAGAGCCTGAACTGCCATTGCTCGTCGCTCCGACTGGCTCTCTTGCTCTCTCTCTCTCTCTCTCTCCCTCTTTTTCTTTCTACCTTGCTCTCCTTGCCTTGCTATGGCGTGATTTCATGCAAAGCGCTGCTTTCACGGTGCGGTAATTTCATTTTCGCAACGAACTTACAACCCCCTACCTCTATACCTCATCCCTCGCGTCCTCTCGTCGACTCTGTCCTGTCACTTCCCGCCTTCGTGCGCGCGCGTGTCCTTGCTTGCGTCTCCTCTTGTCTTCTCTCCCTCCCGAAAGTTCGCCCTAAACGCATAGTTTCATTTACATCGTCCTTGTCCTTCGTCCTGTCCACTCTCGAAGCGCATCGTTTCACCGGAGATGTAGTGCGCGAGGCTTTATTCCGAATTAACGAACTCTCCGATTGTGGCTTCTATATCCTATTGTTTGAAATCTGTCCATTGATTCTGACGTGAAATTTAAGGAAGCAATATATGATTTAAATTAATACTTTTGAAACTTCCACAGGCATTTTCTTGAAAAAAGCTACGCGATTATAATTATCTACTATTAAGGTGCATTGATCGCTTCTTGAAGAAATTTTCTTGAAGAAAGCAATTTAAATTACTCAAAAAAGTGAGTAATTTACTATTCATTTCTTTACGCGGTTTGCGGTTTAGCTGATTCATGTCTTGATGCATCGTTACGGACATTTTACAATAAGCCTAAGCTTTTAAGTAAGAAACTGACCCATCACAGTCAAATGTGAGAAAAATAATCGACTATGATTGGTCAATTTCTTATTCTTAAGACTCAAAAAGCTTAGATAAAGGCTTATTGTAGGAAGCCCATCAAATGCCAATGTTTTGTGAACATTGCAATTGCATTGCGTAACTTCTTTGAATTGCTTTCTTCAGAAAAATATCTTCAGGAAGCGATCAGTGTGCACACTTAACGTTTTCAATATTAAGTTTTCCGGAAATCGGACTGAAATTCGCAGAACAATATATCTACTTGAATCGCAAAATGCAGATACGATTCACGAGTGCAGATACAGTTCAGGAGCGAAGAGCATTCGGTTAACCGCGATGCGCGCTGACCGAGTTGCAACTTTAAAATGCAACCGTAAGACGTGGGGCGATGCCGATGGTCGGTCGGCGAGACGAGCAGAAGCTGCGGTCGGGCGCATCGGTGTGCACTGCACCGGTGCAATTCGCCCGGGGGAGATCCTCCGAATCGGTTTTACGAAGTTCCATTACGGCGCTACCTGCTGTCGACTCACTCGTTCACCACCATCACTGCTGCCGCCGGCTCTGAATTCTCCCGATAAAGCTGTTATTGGCTGTTTGCGTATTTATTGAGGGAGATCCCTGCCGATGGAAATGAGAAATATAATTGCGTTCCAATGTTTCATTATGGGACGTGGGATCGCCGCGAGGCCGAGCGAGCCGTTTGCTTCTCGGCACTTTTAACGCGAGTTACAAACCAATCGGTCATGTCGAAAGGGTAAACGACTATCGAATTTCATCATCATGTCGACTGAAAGAAACTCCATTTTTTTGAAGTGATATTAAAAAACTTGGTCTCTAAGCGTAAAAATTGGATCATCTAATACATACGGCTGTGTACAGCAGAAAGTAGCTTTGTAACTATTGTAAAATTCTTTAACATGAGTTGTTTGTACATTTAGACAGTGAGAGAAATTAAGGATCAGACTAGTCATGTTAAAGAATTTTTACAATAGTTGCAAGCTGCTTTTCCTCTTGAATGCATTCTATAAAATTCTTTTAGAGTAAAATCTCATTCTTAAAGATTGAAAATTGAGCCACTCTTCTTTAAGACTGGCTCAATTTTCACTCTTTAGAATGAGATTTTACTCCAAAGAACTTAAAGAGTAGCCAATAACATGATAAAGCGAGCGCACCTACTTGTTAACAGCAAAATTTATAAACCGAAAATTTGAAGTTTACGCTACGACGATGAATGCAAAATGACGGTCGCATTACGTTGCTAAAATTCTACGTAGTTTCGCGCGCTTCAATATAGGTGCTTCAATTGTCTCGATCATACTTAACGCGATCAAATTCGTTCGATAACGATGATCAATTACGCAAAATCACATTGCTGACGTAAAGTCATTATGCGGCTTACGGTCGCGTGCGTGCGTTTTCATTTCGGTTTACGTCGACGCGGTATTCTCTGCTTCTACGAAATGCCCGGTGGCAGCAACGAAATAGCATTCGACGGTTGACATTACGTGGAAGGCGTGATTTCTGATGCGCGCTTACAAGCGTTTACAGCGCTTTGATCATGCTACCCTTTCAGGGGAGAGCCTGGTACATCGATCGGTTGCGGTCAGCTTTCGTGGCGTTTCGAAGTCAAAGCGCCGCCTACACAAATGGAATATTGGATAAAACGCTATGCTACACACAGATACGTACATACTCCCACGGATCTGAATCTTAATGAAAGTTACAATACCCTTTTCTTCGACACAACTGGCCCGTAAAAATTGCAAATTGAATCTTATTTTACTGTAATTGGTTAAACTGAATTCTGAAAAGAGATTTGACCAATCGCGTGCCATGTAATTACCAATAGCTATATATTTAAATTATGTAAATCGAATGTATCTTACAAGCGCATATTGATCGCCTTCACATGCGAGAAATAATTACAGCTCTTAATAATAAGTTTAAAAGAAATCAACTCGTGACATCGCGTAGTAATACAAAATAATGGCAGAAATAATGAAATAAATGAGAACTGTGCGACAAACCTCGAAATGCATTGATATCAGTTTTCAAAAACCCAATATTAAATATACACGGAAACAGTTTGACTAAAGTATCGAAAAATTCAACTATAGATACAGTCAGATTTAAAAATAATTTTGTTTGGCCAATCAAAAGAATTATGTATATGTAGAACATTTAAATTGACTTAGAATATTAAAACTTGTAACATTATTATTAAAATTTAAGTGATAATTATTTTAATGATTCACTAAAATTATTTTCAGATCTATATATTTGGCTAAATTTTTTAGATTCTTCAGCGCGTGTAAAACTGTTCTGTGTACATTTAATATTCAGATCTATAGCAGCAATCCATTTAGCGATCTTGATCACACATTTAACTTGCGTGAACTTTCGCAAAAGCGAAACGCACGATGGACAATTGGCCCCCAAGTCGAGCGCGGTTAGCGAAATCGACGTTTGATCGATTGCACACTCGAGAGCGATGCACGTAACAGCGAACATCGCTATTACGCACTCAATTGTAATTTTCGAATTTGAAACATGAATCGCACACACCTGCCGCGACGTTCGCTCGCGAGATCACGTGCGCATAGTTACTCTGATGTTACATTGTGCAACAGGCGAAACGTAACGGTCTGTTAACACTAACACATTATGTGACGCATCGACGGAAGTGCATCCTCCATACCCGCAATTTAATGAAAATTACGGGTTTGAGTATTAGTGCACCTTCGAACAGGTGATTTAATGCTCGATATAGTCCTTTTACTAAACCCTTCATTTACCAAAGATACATACAATGTATCAGAGGCTCTCTACCTACAATCCTTATCGACCATAAATTAAGAAGTTGGCTTTTTCTTTGCGAATCGTGATCAAATATTTATTCTTAAGCTGATTCAACAATTATTAAAACAAAAAAGAAAAATTAAAAAGGAAAAGACTAAAGAGCGATTAGTGTGTAAAGGATTTTTATACTCTCTAGAATTTTTAGAGTGTGACTTATCACACTTAAAGATTGAAAATTGAGCTATCTTTTTCAAGATTGGCTCAATTTTCACTTTTCAAAATGAGATTCAGATTACACTCCAAAGAATTTAGAGAATAAGTAAAGAATATGTTTACTTCGTAGTTGAAGCCATCAAAAAAATTGTACATTTCGGCTTCATTCAAATCATCCTCAGCTGAATTTTTTATAAAGCATTATACAGAACAACGAAATTTTATTAAAACAAATACGTTTCGTTTTGCAACAAATTATTGAGTTTTACTCGTAAAACTCGAGCGACGCCACGCGATATTTCTTCATGGGTAGTTTTCGCAAAAGTAGACGACGGGAAAAGGAGTGTACACAGCGATCCGCCATATTGCGGATATCAAACCGGTACGTGCACCACATGCGGATCCGGGAATTTACCTCGAGCTACCTACACTTGTCATCTCTTCGCCGAGTGTCCAACCATCCGGCAAGGCACGAACGTCGTTCGCTCGATCGTCCTCAAGGCGCGCGAGTATGCGGTCCTGCGCCTACGTGAACGCCGCGCCGGTACGTGAATGTGAGACCAAAGGCAATCATGCGGTACGACAGGTGCTCTTTACCTGTTCACCTTGCGAGCTAGTGAAAGAACTCAGCTACATCGACTAGAATGAAAAACGAGCTAAGCCACGAGAGGGAGGAAATTGGTCGGCGTCGTATCTTCGTCGGCCCCTCGCGAAAACGGCCGGGAAAACGGAAGAAAAATTGCGGGCTGCTCTAAACAGCTACTCAAAGAGGGTTGCTCCGCACGGTAATTCTTCGCGCGGCGCATTTGAAACAACTTCCGGCGTGATGCGCCCCGGGAAATACGATAGAATTAAAAGAAGCCTACCCGTACAGGAGAGCCGGCGTCGTCATGCAACTTCTCGTGCAGTTCTCAAGTTCTTACGGCCACGTCCGGGGCCGGTCTGCCTTGAAGAGCGGTTCTAAAAGCGACTCGAAGATCCGATAACAACATTATACGTGCAAAATTGAAAAAGAAAACTGGATACTTTTTCGTTGATTATTCATGGGTTCAGCAAGCCAAGCGAGTTTGCGGCTCGCGAACTCATTTGCGGCTGTAACCAGTTTCGCCGATAATGAATTAATGTGGCCAATAATAATAGACAGTGAAATTACATGGGGATTTTCGAGAGAGGGTTAATTGGTTTTTCATTGATTATTAATTAGTTCGTAAGTTTGTTTAACTTCGCTGTTAAACCCCTTTCCGCGCGCCTCTTTTTGATAAATAATAAATAAATTTAGATAAATATTAATTATATATTCTCTTCGTGTTCTTCTCGTATATACATATATATAATATTAATAAATTTTATAAACATATAATAATTAATATAATATCATGTATTTTGCCACCATGTTATATTACTACCATTAAAATAATTAAACCCCGCCAGCTATTTCATAATGATTAATATGCAAGTTCAGTTATTCGATCATTGACCCCATACAACAATCACATCATTCACATGATGCACAGAGCAGAACAACTATAGCCGAATAATATAATATTATTAAGATGATTACATAATAAACGTTAATCACACACTTCTATTTACACGGAACTATCGATGCGCATTGCAAATGTGCATTTCACCACTTTCCTCTCTTTTCTCTCTTTCTTTCATGATATCACAAAAAAAATTCCCTCTAATATTCATAATCATCTCTTAAAGATCACAGAAATCCTATCTCCCCATCCAATATGATTAACGATCATCATAAATTTTTCTCCATGAGCATATGGAATTTTAGAGAGTATCGGCAAACGAGAAGACATAACTTTGTATTTACATCATATATCATAACGTGAGATTTCGTGCGATTTGAAATTCGTCTGGAAGAAGGCTTTATAAATAATTTCCCATGCCTACGCACATCGGCCTTTCCTGGCACTTCTCCGGTTCGTCTTCTTCTGACTCCCTCCCGTTATATAGCTTGTGTCCCTCATCCTCGTGGACCAAGGTATCGTAAAACTTTCAAGCACGCTTGAGTTATGTACGTTGTCGTTCGAGAGAAGGGCCGAAAAGTTGAAGGGAGTCGGAGGTAAAATGCGTCTTTTTTGCCTAAAACTCACCACCCTCGATAATGTCAAGGACTTCCTCACGGAGACGACGAAAAGGACGCATCGATTACGAGCACGAGCGAAACAAGACAGACACGAACGATTTTCAATTCGAGTCCCGGCACAACCTTGGTAAATAATGCCGCGTCTTTCTGTGTGCTTTCTTTCCCGCTTGGTTTCAACCGAGGGTGCGAAAAGAAAGTTCTTTCACGAATACGATTTGTAAATTCAGCGATCCTCGAAGGCGAACAAACGAAATTACGTGTGATAAGGATATTGATGAAAGTTATTTTGAGAGAGAAAAAAGTTCAGAACAAATTGTTAAATTGATATTAAATCGTGATCATCTTTTCTCAATTAGAATTTTTGGCTTGAACATAAATATAAAATATTAAATTTCTTTAACAAAATTGATAAAATCAATTCGACTATATATTTATTATACATATATAATCCGTTTCTTATATATTCCTTGAAAGAATTTTCTAATTAAATCGTTATTAAAGAAACATCTTAAATTTTCTGAAAAATCTATGTTAGATTTCGATTCATATGAACAAATTAATACTTAATTTCTCAAATTAACGCTTGTGTAAATGCCTTATTAATTTTGTTGAACTGTTAAAATTTAATACACGATTAAAATAAATTTTCACAAAAAAAGTATCTTATGTTAATAGACGAAGTCGATCAAATACTCTAGAGAAAAAGTTCTTAAATAAAATATTAAAAAATAAATCACATACGTTTTAGATCAAATCGAGGCCAAATAGACCCAAACTGAACTAGCAGGGTTAAATTTTATTAGTGCTGCAATTTTTATCTTAAGATTAATATTTTAATGTTAAACTTTTACATGATAAAATACAATTCAATAAAACATGGATGATAATAAAATACTCAATCTTATAAATATTAAAAGCAGTATTAAAACAAGGAAAATATCAAGAAATTCGATTCCTCTCCGCATTGCACCGTATACGTAGGTAACTATTGTCACTATACAAATGAAGGTTTATCTGATTGTACGCTTTGCTCTTTTCTGAAGTCTTTTCTACTGAATTTGAATCACGAAACATCGCCGAGCATCGCTCCTACTCGGAGATGCCAGTCAGGTGAAAACGCCTGTGGGCGATATTGATTATTCGATAAGAAAAAAAGCAGCAAGTTCTACGAGATAATCCTATATATTGAGCTGTAGGATTCTGAGAAAAAAAAAGAGGCCGACAAGACACGGCGGGAGGGTAAAAAAAGAATGAAGGTATGAGATGTAAGAGACAATATCGTAAGCGATTCGAAGCACGCTGTTCTCTCTCGTCGTTCATGATTCATCCCGCGAATGTTATCAGGAAGAAACGCTCATTTTCCTTCTGTGATTTTAAATCCACTGCATTATAGAAATCATACAAATGCTCTTAGTTGAATTCAAGCAAAAGCTATCGTTTATATGCTTTTATTACATATCTTTTGTTATATGCTTTCTTTAATATTTCGGAAAAAATGGTTTTGCTGAAGTATCTAAAAATTTAGCTGAGTATAGAAAATAATTTTGTTAAACTGTCAAAATAATTATATATAGAATGTTCAAGCATGATAAACAATACTGCAGAAAGACTTATGACATTTTAGCAACCAGCTTAAGCATCTTACATTATTTTTATAATCCAACAAGATTATTTTCAGATCTGTAGTTAACTAAATTTTTAGTTAATTTGAAATAGATCTTTTCGTTTAGTTTAAGAAGTAGAATAAAACTTTTTAAATTACCTTTTTGAAATTTTAATGTACATATGTATCGCTATAATCTATATTTTCTTCTTTCTTTTCTCTTGTTCTAAAATATCTTTGCAAACATTCTTTAAATTATTCTACTTGTATATACATAAAATTTCATAGAAGAACTGCGTCGCTATTATTTTGGATTTTGATCATATCTTAAATGTTGATCAGCTTTAAATGATAGTCATGTATTAAACGATTGCATTAAACGGATGCACAAATCTATTTAATCTTATTCCGAAGAAGCTGTCCCTTCAATTTTAACATCAAACGGTATATTATTGAATGTAAATGATCACGAGCAACCTTTTAGGATCAAATTCCACGATAAGATCTTCCTTTCTGTCGAAATTTAACGACCGAATCCTTCTAAAAGAAAAATCGCGGAGGGTTTTCTGATTTTATTCTGATCCGAATTCTACCCCCTGCACCATCGTAATTCCATTTGTCGACAGTGGCGGGATTGGAAACTTGCTCGCACGATGAATGTAAAATCGCAGACGATAAATTTACACGCGAAGTAAAACAATTCACTGTTCCGCACTTTTGTCGTTAGCGGAAACTTGGGAAGTCTGTGTGCGATCATAGAATAAACGCATGTAGTTCAGACTTCTATCACATTTTAGCTGTAACAAGAGACAAAATATCACTTAAGATCTGTTCGCGTTGTTTGAAATTCTCCAAAATTTTTTAACTTGAAACGAGATATATATTCGGGCGTTGAAGAAAGAAAAGGTGAGGATTCTGAATGCAAAAAGTGCAAGCAACATGAACAGATCTTAATATCAATTCCCTTAAAGGTTACGGTAACATTTATAATTTATACATGAGATAAATATCGTTGCTAAATTAATGTAATAAAAACATAAATAGAAATTGTAATCTAGAAAAATAAAAGCTACTTTATAAAAATAGCAATCTCTGCGAAAGATTTCAATCACATTAAAAGCTTCAGAAAATTAGATCAGTTAGGCTACATATATGGCGCTGCATCGGTCAATGCGATAAGATATGTCTCGTGTATCTTGCGTGTATTATTCTTAACAAAGGTGTGTGCAAGTCCATGTTATCGAAAACCGAAAACCAATATGACATAACTCTTCGTCCGGTCTCGTCATGGAGATATCAGGGAAGATGAAACGTGACAAACCCGTAAAAGTTTCGTTTACATGGCACGTACGCATCTACGTCAAAGAGGATTAGCTTTTTTTGGACGTTCTTTACACGCATCAATCCTATTATCAAAATTACATCAAATTCTTAAAAAAATCTTAAGTCTCTCTCTCTCTCTCTCTCTCTCTCTCTCTCTCTCTCTCTCTCTCTCTCTCTCTCTCTCTCTCTCTCTCTCTCTCTCTCTCTCTCTCTCTCTCTCTCTCTCTCTCTCTCTCTCTCTCGGTATATCGTTTCTTTTTTTGTAGCATAACGAAAAGCTGCAACAACCTGGCTTGTCCTATTTGCTACAATTTAACTCGTGTACTTTGACTTCCTTTATCCACAGCCCGAGCAGTTCATCGTAAACTCATTGTAAACTCATCGTAAACTCATCGCAAAGTCAATGTACCGTTCTCATCGAGCCTTGGCACACATTTTATAGCATTTTCTCGAGGATCAAGATAAATTCATAGCGCGTGGATCCGGTCGCAGGATAGAGTGACGTAACTCATAACTTGCAACTTTAGTTGCACTTTTTGATCGTGAAGCGATCAACGTACATTCAATGTAAACTCGTTACCGGCATGTAACATCCAGATCGCGCGTCTTGGTGATATCTGTAGCGTTACAGGCGCGCGCAACTCGATAAACAGGATGAGATTCTGTAAATTGCTTTGGTCGGAGTTGGCGTGTGTGTTACGCTTTTACCAGAGTGGCACGCATGCTGAAATGCAGAGGATGAAGACTCGGGATTGAACACTTTATGTGCACACGTACTGAAAAGACTCTCGCAAAAGTCGCGAGCTTCGAAAAATATCGCTCAGCAAGTATCTCCGATGTAAAGCGTTGGGAAAATATTTTTAGCCGAGCTGCGAGATCACATGTATGTATAGAGCGTTTAGGAAATTCGTTTCTTTCACGTTAGAAGAAGCGCGTTACGACATATACACATATATATATTTAATACGTTTTGCAATATTTATTTTATATATATTAATATACAATTTTTTTATCTAATATTTAAAAATTCATCCTTTAAAAATTATTTTTAATGTTATAAAATTATTTTGTTTATATTCATTTTCTTTTAAATTGATTTTCATAATCGACCATTTTCCTTGTAGAAAGAGAGAATTCGACTTTAACGGAGAACCTACGACCGATTATGTGTCACGAGAAAATTTTTGACTTTGGAGATCCTTCATATAATAATATGTACAACGCGTTCTAACTGATATTGTTTTTACAGAGAGGCAGATGTTATATAGCGAGCATTCGTTATCGCATTATTATTCATGGTTTTCTCGACCGGACGGGAGTGTTTTGCATAACATGAATATGTGAGGCCAAATATTATCGCGAATTTATTCATTAAAGTTTTTCTTAATACAGGAATAAATGATAATGCGTGGTGCAAACGTGCAAAGCTTTTGCAAACACATTATAACACGCAAACGTGAATTAAAATAGAGAAGTCTGGTAACAGTGAATAATTTTTTCTAGCAAATTTAAAATCGACTCTACAAAAATCCAAATAATATCTGTATACATATACATTGATTATATGTTTCATTAAAATTTTGTTATACAAAAACTATGAAAGGACTTTTTATATTAAAAGATTATATATAATTTAGAGTGTAACTAAAAATGGTGAAAAATGTTTTTAATTTATTCCATATTTTGATTTTTTCAACATATCTCTATACATTTCTTTTTTATCTGTTTGAAAATAATATGACCAAATAAGGGATTAAATTCATACTACTCTCAAATATATTACAGAGTACAATTCTACGATTGAATCTCGCGCATTTTCCATATGATTAATGAACAACGTTCGGAATGCGATATGCGGTATCTAATTACCGTGACTATAATCGAATTTACACGGAATGGAATTGCCGCGAATTTTGGGAATGGCCAGACTTTCCATCTCCAGCCTTTGTTCAAGCCGGTTACTTTGATTACAAAAACACAATAGGCACGTAACGCTGACGAAAATGCGATTTAAATGCGTTCGATGGCACAACGTAACCACACGTTACATGGAATTTCGAGCGAGCCAAATCAAGAGAGAGAGAAAAAGATAGATAGATAGATAGATAGACAGAGAGAGAGAGAGAGAGAGAGAGAGAGAGAGAGAGGATCCTCAATTAAAATTCCCTAATGGACTCGAGCGAAATGCCCCGCGCGAATATTGCAATTCTTTTATCGCTCCTCGTAGATTTATTTTCGACGTATGAGCGTTCGTTCCAGGCTCTTGCGATCGTGTTACAATATCGGATGAATCGTATCTAAAAGCACGAGATCCGTTGTCGGATGGAAAAAATCGCGCCAAAGTTCGCACGTAGGTCTAGAATATCGGCACGGGACGCGATGAGGATAGACGCAAAACCAGAATAAATTCACTTTGCGTCTTTCTTTTCGTTTATAGAATATGTGTATAATAACACGATCGATTACGTGACAATATAAACCACACCGTTACTAATTGGCAATCGGCAATGTCGACAAAAGTATCATATAGGGTAACTGTCCTTATTAATATGCCTTTAAACCAACTTGTTCATTACTGTGTGAATTAATTATTAAATATTATTATAGCTTTAATTTTATCTGCTTGAAATATAAAAAAATATTTTATAATGGTTTCGGTAAAAAAAAAAGTTTTTGTCCCTATATATATATTAATGTGCTCCCAATTTGTGTGGCTATCCGCATTTGACTCATTTTAACATATAGTTACTAAAACAGATGTAAGATGTAAGTTCATTGTTTCAGCTAATATTACATAAATCATCATTTTAATTATACTTACAATTTCAATGTACATTCATAATACAATGCTTAAAATCTTGCGGTATTACTGAACTCACATAAATTCCTTTAAATTGTGATATGTATCTTACGAAAAATTTTTACTATGATAGATACAAAATATTAGAAATTAAAAATTAAAAATATGCAAGTACATATATAGTATATATTAGTAATTCAAGATTGAATTATTTAAGCAACGAAGATCCAGCTTCGACCGTAATAGGCATTTTTTAATTTCTAGATTGATTGTGTTTCTCACATAAACGGTCTAAAATAAATATAGTGTTTAGATACAAAATATGTAGAATATAATATTATCTTTGATATCATACATTAATAACTTAACTTAATAAAAAATATCTTTTTTTATTTATTTGTGCTAATTTTCTTTATGGCTGCTTAGATACAAAAGTATACTAACAAGAACAGACACAATAATAGGGACAATTATTCTAATAGTGTTATCCTCGGAGAAATAAAGAGGCACCCGATTCGATTTACTGCACGCAAAACGTAGGGAAAAAACATAGAGCAATATCATGAGAAAAACATAACAACTTGAACGCTTCCGAGCGGGTTCGATCTATTGGCGAGCGTATGTAAAAAGATGTAACGGCAAGTAGGTGCAGCAGAGGTCTAGGGGAGGAGGTGATAATAGTACCGGGATGTCGGAGGGTGCAGGTCGAGCTGCAGGTAATATCGGGGATGCGTGGCGCACACGGAAATGGTGAACGACTAACATACACGATCGAAGAATCTCGAAAGTAGTTGCGGGGTCGCGAGGAGGGTGGAAAAGAGAAGCGGAATCGCGCGGATACGGTAGTCAATCGATATTCCAGCCGTCGATCTCTACGCCTCGCCGAAGATGGAATAGGTACACGTAGGTATGCAACTCCCGCGGCCTCCACTACCATCTTCGACCCCTTCTTCGTCACTTCCGCTCTGTGGCTGTCTTCACAATGTATGTGCGGATACGTTTGATTCTCGAGAAATATCGTACGGAGTTTTGTAAAAAGTTTCTGCCACGATTGTCCTACTTTAAAGCGCATTAACAAACAGCTCACAAAATCGATGTTGTATTCGATCTTGCCATCCCTTCTCGAGGAAGAATTTAGCTCTCGCATAGATCTTCTAAATTTTACAAATCTAGTTTTCTGCTCCAAGCAACATTCGTTCTCGCTGATAATTTCTATATTATTATTTTTAACAACTAAACAATATTTATTTATAAAAGTTCGACGAAACAAAATATTTTCTATTGAAAAATCTGTTTTACATGTGACACGACTGAACTGATTTGTATGTAAAAAATTGTCAGAGAATAATTGCGGTTTGTATACGTAATAGATTAGATTTAACAGCGCACGTCTCTCTAAATCTGAATCAGTGGAATTCAATTAAAAATGAAAGAAAATTTGAATTATATAATAAAAATACTGATATTTTTGAACGACAGTTCCATACACATTGAATTTATCCATTTAAATATTTTCTAGAGTGAATCAGTCATTAACTAATGTAATCGTCAATAAATATTTACTGTTTTTCAGTAATAATACATTAATTCACTTTTAGAGAGCTAAATTAAATATTCCACGTTTTACTGATTCTTTTTAGTTGAATTTTACTGTGAATTTCACAGATTACCAGTGACATAATTGGAACTGATATCAGTGCCAAGTATGCCACTGGTAATCAGTGAATGAAATGTGATATCTCTGATCCAGGTAACCTTTATTATTATGTGATCTGACTAACCTTGTTTTAGTGCATAAATTCAGTGAATGTAAAATCGGAAGATTGAATTTAACGTGCAAATATTGGTATTATAAGTATATAATGCTCAACTTCCCTTCCTCTTTTAGTTGAATTCTATTAGGTAATTAGTGAGTATCCACTAATTCAGATTTAAAGAGTAACAGATAAAAATATATAGACGTAGATAATGTGCATGTATACTGTAGAAACGGACTGCGCAAACTAACGACGTTGAGCAAACTTGGCGGGAGACGCGGCTTGGATTATGGAACTATTAACTGTCACGCAGTCTGCCACGATAGTAGTTTTGCTAATTCAGTTTCAGTGTAAATTACGCGCTTGTTCACGACGCGACGCCTAAGCAAGACACTCGTGAGATGCGTCTCACCGCCGTTGCCCTTATATTACCTACGTGATAAGAATGCCGGGAGAATGCTAGCGATGTAAGGACTAATTGCCCACGCGTTCAAATGCCGTGATTAATAGTCACC
Source organism: Trachymyrmex cornetzi (assembly GCF_001594075.2). Classification (NCBI taxonomy): domain Eukaryota; kingdom Metazoa; phylum Arthropoda; class Insecta; order Hymenoptera; family Formicidae; genus Trachymyrmex; species Trachymyrmex cornetzi. Next base: position 1,094,091 of record NW_017296059.1, read on the forward strand.
TTAATTATCTCGAGTTAACTCGCTGCAACGACTTAGTCTCCGGCGACGCGCGCGACGTCGCGTAACTTTGGCGACTTAGCGGGCCCCAGATGTTCGGACAAGATCTCAGGAATGCGTCCTCCGACACATTCAAATGTGATGGACGAGGAAATTATATTCGCAAATATAGAATAAATATTCATAATTATACGTGAAAATCAAAATCAAAATTCTACAATGAAAGGAAAAAGAGATGGATAAAACATTTTTACGAAATAGCAAAACAGTGAGCACCAAATCAAATTGCTCTTCTGTCGAAAATGGCATTTAATAACTCTTTGATGCTTATTTAATAACTATTTAATTTAACTTATATGTTCTTGAATATGAAAAATATCAGCAAGCTCTAATTTTCATGACATTGATTGAATTGGATGAAACAATAGAGATATATACATTTTATTACATCGTTATCCATAAAGTTCAATGAAATAAAATTATGATAGAGATATTCTCTCATTCAATTTTACTGTCACGAGAACTGCTTCTTTGTATAGACATGTGAACTTTTAAATCGTAAAAGTAGTAAAATTATTCCATAAAAAAAACTTTCTCAACGTCACATAATTCTGGATGAAACGTGAAAGCAGAGAAAGGAATGAGAAGCGTTTTCAGTCCTTTAGCGACCCTTAAAATCAAGTTATCAACAATAAAAAAAATTTTTTATTTTCAAAATCTCTTTTTCTCTGGAAATGAATGAGAGCTCCACGGAGGATTCCGATAAAATCGCCTCTCAAACACTCAATCGATACTTCCGTCCAGCTCGAATCTGATCGATAGTAGGAGTAATTAACGCTTTAAATGTATTTTCGTCGTAATGTCGGAAGCGTTGCCTCATTATGGATGTCGTTTCGTGTTTTCTGTCGTGCGCTATTTTATTTTCATCGTATTTTCCCGAAGAGCATTCGTAAAACGGCGAATGGACTGACAGCGGGGAAACGTTGTAACGGTACAGTAATGCGCTAATTAATACCGCTACTAAATTAATTTCTCTGCCGCGCGGAATTTTAATGAGCTCAAGTAGCCCACTACAACAGACGAATTCTTCCGCCGTAAATATCCTTTAATATATTGCAGCGGATATATTTAATTACACTTCGTAATTTTCATGAGAAACAAATATGAATGTGAAAAAGCTATTTCAAAAACTTTCGCAAATATGTAAGATTGAATACGAGAGATCGAGCAATTTCACGATTCTCTCTTTGAATCTTTATGGTCGATATTTCCTGTCACGCGTGAAATCGCGAAGGTTAATAGTCGCTGAAGATAATCGCGCGCATCCAAGCGAATCTCAAGAGCATAAAAAGTGCGTCCACATCGCGCCCATCGAATTTGCGATGAAAGCGGAGAAAAGGTGTTCAAGAGGGATCTCAAACATCCGAGCATATCGCCGGTATAACCCGGAAAGAAAGACAAAAGGATCGACCGGCGCGGAATCCCGAGGGAGGCGCGCAGGACGGCGTCCAAAAGAAAAAGAGAAACCTTCCAAGAAGGAGTGAAAGGCAGAAAGAAGTAACGTGCTTCTAGCTGTTCCAGGAGAGAAGGGGATGCGAAACGGGAAAGACCTTCCCGCGGGTCAACGATGGGGCCAGGGGCCGGGGGAGGCACTCATAAAACCGAGAAGCATGTGATTTCCCCCAGGAGGGGGGAAAAGGCGCGGCCAAGGGAGATCCGCACCGTCTTGTTCTTCTTCTCACCCCCGCTTGCCATCCCACCTTACCGAGACACCCCTCGGTTGCTGACGTCCCTTTCTTACCCTGCCGCTTCTCTCGCCCTTTCTCTTGCTTTGTACAAAAGCGACATGGTGCTTTTTATTTGTTCGAATAAGCGAGACTGCGAAATATCTCGTTGTTACTTGTCGGGATTTTCTTCTTCTTCTTTTTTTTTACGGATTAGATTTGTTCGCGTTGCTTGTACTTTTTGCACTCAGCTTCAAGAAACACATAAAGGCCAACAAACGATCAAAATGACTTTATTTTGATCCCTAACGTCAATAAATAGTCAAATTTTGTAACCAAAAATCATTTTTACTTTCATGACGACAAAATAAAATCATTCTCTTGATTTGGTGTGTTTCGCAAGTATTCGTTTTCTTTTTCTTCAACATCCGAATATATATTTATATTACTTTAAGTGTAAAAATATTTAGGGATTTCAAGCAACAGAGTCTCTTATCTCGTGTAAATGTAAAATTATGCTCGACGAGAGTCAGCTGTGGTTTTGCACGTAAAGCTAGGAAGTTTAATCTCAAAAATAATTGACAATGTATTATACTTGCATAATTAAAAAAAAAGATATGCAGGGGATTGTGGAAAAATTCGCAGCACATGCCTTTTGAAATTAGAAAGATCTGGATATTCACAACGCGGCAAAATGTTTGCACGTAAATGTTTACACGCATAAATGCTGTCCATTTCTAGCTTTAATACCGTTCCAGCTTAATACAACCTCGAACTTTAATGTAATCAGTGTATGTAATAAGGTTTTGCTGAAATTAAATAAGAGTAATGCTGTTTTTGTAAATTCTCGCAAATTTTCACAATGCTGGAATAGCAATTTTTTTTTTTTTTTTTAAAGCAAATACCATGCGCTCCCTTCATCACAGAAAACGAATAGAGACGCGGCGGTTTCCCGCATGTTCCACGGCGCAGATCATTTTTACGAGAGGAGAGTTTGGTCTCGCGAAGCGCCTCTCGGGATTTGCCGTCTGCGGCGGATCGTTACTGAATGGAAATCGTTACAGAGATTGTAAACCCCGCAAGCGCGTGCGGAATGAGAACGAAAGAGAGAAGAAGCAAGAGAGGAAAAGAGAAGAACAGAGCCAGACGCGGAGAGAACACAAACGCAGCATTTAGTAGACAAGCGAATGGAATCAGCGCGCTGTGCAAGCGGAATTCGACATTTTTATGTAAAGATCGGCCATGGCTTGCCGATTTCTCGCGCTTAAAACGAACGTATTCCGATAAACCTTGTCGTTTCTCCCGCATCGGAGAAAACACTGACGCGTAAAAGTTACTAAAGCCAAGCTTACCACGGTTTTCCGTGTGCTTTTTGATTGACGCGAAACGGCTGCGCCCTTGATAGCGTAATTACACAGAGTGGTCGTAGAGTCGTAAAACTTCATAACGGAAATGTTTTGTTATCTCCACGTGCTGTCGTGCATTGCACAACTGCATTCATACGGTTGGTAGTTAAAGAGTTGATTGCGGTCAATTGCGCTCTGTACGTCTTGGCCCAACATAAAAATCTCAGCAAAATTAAATCAGTAAAAGCATCGAAATAAAATTGAAATAAATGAAAATGTAACAAATTAAAAAGTTCTTTCTTATAATATTTTTCTTTCTACAATTATATATATATAAAGTTATGTTTATAAATTAAATTACATTATACCAGAGACGAGATACGTGAAAATTCAATTTATTTGTTTAAATCATGATCAACGAATTTAGAATGGAAATGACAACTCTAATTGTAGATACAATCGCACAAATAATATAATAAACGGTTTCCAAAATAATCTGTCTGCGGAAATCGACTGTCGACCTGACAATCGATTTTCCGAATCTGAACATTCGCTCTTCAAGCGGTATATTTTTGTGGTTTCCGCGACATATTATTCATCGGAGTTAATTCTCTCTGGTACAATATCCAATTTTCATTCAATTTTTACGTTGTTTAAAAATTTGACGTAACGTAATACTGCATAATAATAAATGCATCTTTTCCAGAAATGCTCGTGGAACGTAATTCGATTGGCATAGAATAAAATAAAAGGTTTTGTAAGGGAGCGAGTATTTTTAAAATTTATATGTGCGATAAGCGAAATTATACGCAGCGTGTTGGGCCATTTTTATTCCCGGAGTGCATCGGAGGGTTAAAGGCTAGAATAAAAGCTAGGACGCTTTACGAGGCTTATTTTGGGCGAAGCGTTTCGCTCGCGAATCGGCTGCGCAAACGTTCAAGCACGAACTCCGGTTTTAATACTAATAAAATCTCGCGCGAGAATAATGATTCCGCCGTGTGAAATTGTGCTTTCGCAGCTGCGCTCGTAACCAACCTTTTAAAAAACATTCGCAAAAGTTACGTAAGTCTTTGGTTTATGGCCGTAATACTAAGAATAATAGGAGATATTACAGGCGAAAGAAGAATTATGTAATATACAAATATAAATAAATAAAGATGTACAATATATGTATATAATAAACGTAATACGTTCCTCGAATCAATTCAGTAAGTTCCGCAAGGAGTGAAAATTCGATTTGGAAACATCGTGAATTTAAGCGCCAACCGAGGTCATACAAGTTTTGGACGTATAGTAACAGCGAATGAATGGAAATGGAGGGCGAATCGGATTTTAAATTAGAAACTATTTCACTAACTCACTTCAACTTCCTCCACTAACTCCTCTGTTCGCTTGTTCGCTAAGAAGTAGTTTCTTCAGTGTTCACTCGGTACACTTCCTCTAAAGTGTGAGAGAAAGAGAGAGAGAAAGCTTTTTGACTTTCATCTATTTATTGTCAAATTGTTGAAAAGAGAAAACGGAGAGAATTGTTCAGTGATTTCAAAATAATTTTTTTTAATTCTCACAAATCTAATGCTTATAGTAATAATTTTAGTAATAAAGCTTAAAACTTTTCCCAATTTAAATAAAAGAAATTTTCGTCTGCAATTTAATGAAAAATAAGAATCTCACCGAATCTAAATTGTTTTTTTTTGCTACTTTTTATATTTCAATAAATATTAATTTTAAATATTCGTCGAAAAATATGCAACGTATTATTGATTTCCGATATTCAATACACACTGAGGCGTAACCATTTTTAATATTTTAGAAATTTTTGAAAATTGATTTACACCGTTCTCGAAACAAACGATTCGATTCTACAACGCCTAAAAGCTTATCGTGCAAAGCGCCGTGCATTTTTGCAGTTTATTTAATATGCGAATAGATTATCATCGAAACACGATACGTGTAATGCACACGCAAGAGCACCGCGGAAAACAATCATGATATGTTATTCTATATAAAATAAAACAATACGGATTGATAATGTGATCGCATTAAAAAAGAACGACAAAAAAGTTTTATGCAGAGGGAAGTCACGATGATTTCAATTAATGTAGATTATTTTATTCGCTTATATATTGCGTAATAAATATAATATTAGATTTCATTAATAAGACTCTATTTCTGACTTGTCTAATTATCCACACAAATTCGGGTTTTCCTTTGTACGTTTCAGAACTGTTTGCGCAGGAGTGTACGATACTATCTTTCACGGAAGCTTTCTACCTTAACAACTTTCTTTGTTCCGCCGCGTGCGAAACGCATCAGTAGTTGGTCGTCGAGAACTCGCGGAATCCCCGTTTTACGTTAAATGTAAATTGGATTTCTGACTAATCGGTGCAAATTACTTTTAGCGAGCCGATCCTGACACGATTAAAACCGACCGACGCGCATCTGCGCTTATTTATGTAAACCAGCACTTTGTGTCGCGTTTAAGTTAATTATTTAGACGTCGAGCATTTCGCAACAGGACGGTTTTCATTGTTGTTATAAGAGGCAAACGGCATCCAATGTGAAAAGTATTACGCTAAATACAGCAGAATCGGTTAAATTGTTACGTCGTGATTAATTTCTGCAAGATAAAGCTTTATACACGAAATAACTACAAGTTTATATGGAGTTATACGGAAGGTTAAGCGAATGGGTAAAATGTACATTACGTATTGTGATTGAATGTATAATACATTGAATATGTAATATATACAGAAATATACAATGTAAATACAAACATATATGTATGATTATTAAAGAAAAGGATAATATATCTAAAAAAATTTTATACTTTTAAAATTAAAAATTCATGCCAATAATATTAAAAATCCTTATTTAATTTTTCATAAAGATGAGATGATGATTAAATTAAAGTTTGTACGTATAAATATACCATAAATATATAACTATAAATAAATGTTCTCGAGAGATGCGTGTTCTTGAGAGATTCGTGTTCTGAACATTTTTCATCCCTTCCTTTTTGTACAGCCTACGTTGCGCGGAAATGCGGAAGAATGAAAATCTTCACGATATAGAGGCAACACTTTCGTGCGATGTCGAAGTCGGTCAATCGAAAGACGACGATGGCACCGACATGGAAAATATTATTTCTTCCGCAAGGATCTGCAAAGAGATCGTACGAGAATATTTTACGTGGACGGTTCTGAAAATCTCTCTCTCTCTCTTTCTCTCTTTCTTCACAACGGTAAAGCCATATAAACTTAGGTCTTTCATATATAAGCGGAATACTAAGAACCACATTCTTGTTCCACATTTAACGTGTAAGCATACGGTGAAGCTTCTGTACGCATTGCGGATTACCTTCACCGCTGTCTGCGTCATTGTTCTTGCTATTTACATTCGCGAGACATCGCGTGACGCGCGGGAATATCCACTTTACTCAAGTCGCGAGTCGCGAGATGGTGTGTCAAATCAGATATAAAGTTTTCGAACTGATTTATATTATATATATCCACAATGATCGTCGTGGTACACGATTTTAACTCGCGCGCGCGACCAACGATTGCTTATTAAAGCATTCAGAGAAAGGGGAGCTTATTAAGTCTAATCTCCATCGTTATAAACCAACAGAAATTGCGTAATTACGGCTTGAATGCGTTCGCGTAAAATTTCTTGCTTTTCTTCTCTCTCTTTCTTGAATAAAATTATACGATCGTTCCCCGAACGGTTATTAGAATCTTCGAGGGTAAGCCGAGTCCAGAATCAATGTAGGATATACACTGTTTTTTTGACAATCGCGGGCCAAGACATAACACAACGCCATCACCCAAATGTCCCTTGTAAATCCACGGTAATTATTTCCCCGGATGTAATCTTGAATAAACATGCGACATTACCGATAATCTCCGTACCGCGGAGCTAACGAGATTTTCATGGGACATTAGATGTCGGTGCGGAAGTGTCAATATCGTGGCAGCCACAATTTCGCAGACGTCTACGCGATCACGTAACAGTTCCACGACTCGATCCACAATTTATCGCCCCTTCTGACCCCTTTCCCCTAGCTCCTTCATCCACCGCCGCCGCCGCCGTCCGTAATACACTCGCGTGTGCACTTACTAAGTTTGGAGACAGGATTTGCATGCATCGGCAGGGAACCGCGACAAGTCGAGCACACCGCTTTTGCTCAAACACACACGTGACACACGCACGCATGTGCACGCACGCGTGCATGTCGCGCTTGGCTGCTGCAACGAAGGAGGAAGAACGGAAACGGGGTATGTGTAAGAAAGGAAAGGGAAACGCGAGATATCGAATAAACGACGAGTGCGGCCAGAAAGGGTGCCCCGTGCATCGCGGGCGTTCTCTGCACATGCACACATATACAGGTGCACGCGAACCAAACACGTACACCAGTGTCTCTTCCGCTGTGATATCTCCACGGGACTTTCGAGTCGCACGAAGGAGCACGACGAGCGGAAAATTGAAATAGTTACAGAATATGTAATGTACGGCTGTGATGCAAGTACACCGAACGTGGACACTGCTGGAATTTTTCAGAAATCTATCAGATGTATATCTATACATGTATTACACATACAGTGTTCTTAAACCAGTGGTACAATAGGAAACGAGTGAGATTATCATTAAAAAATGAATTAAAACGTAAAAGACATTTTTTTTATTTGAGACTTTGTTTCTGAGCAAATCGATATTAAATATTCACCGAATGTACTTAATTATGTCTCGATTTAATGGACCTCGTTGTGGATTTTTATCTTTATCTGTATTTATTATTGTACTGGATAATCGAGAACGCGAGTACATAATAAAAACAGATTACTCACGCATAATACAATTTATTATAATTTTATAAATGTTAAAAATGTTCACCTTGTTGAATACATAATTTTGCTCTTCGAAATAAATTTCTATAAATGCTTTCTGATGTGTTAATTTATCAATTAAACTCGGTAAATATTTAAATTGTTCAATTTTCTCGAAAAAGAGCAAAGCTTAATATATCCATATAAAAAATTCCTTCTCTTTATTATTTTATGATTCTCTAGCACTTCGAATGACGCGTTACACGTTTACGTATCACTTTAACTATAATATAATCTCAGAAAAATTTGGGCGACGAACAAGTTTTATCTCACTTTTTTATGAAGTTTATTGTAAAGTTTACTTTTCATTTTTAAAGTATTATTCATACACTGTAAAAAATAAAATGTTAATTTCAACATTTTTGTATGTATCAAAAAATTCACTACATGTTTTTAAGATAAAATTAACATTTTATTTTTTACAGTGTACGGGTAATCCTGCAATAACAAGCGACACATTTAATTTCTGCGCTTGGAGTAAATTTTTAGTTGAGTAAAAGGTTGTGTCATTAACTCGAGCCGGTCTAACTGCGCTCGAAACGACGGCAATGGATGGCATTTCTTCATTCGTTCTAAGGATCAACATCTTTCTCATTTAATAACGTTTCGCGATCGATCCTCTTATGCGATCGTGCTCTGCTTCGAGCTGCTTTAGCAGGAAAAGCACGTTTGAGTACACTGCCATTAAGACGCTCGCGAGGAAGAGAATTCAAGACGAACGGTTTATTATGCTTCCGGTTGTGCTCGACCGGCTCGAGAAATTCTTTGAAAGGACTTTCGATTGATACGCTAAGGTACTTCTGCTGTTTTAGTATTTACGCGATCGGGTGTGCAAGATAGGTATCTATGATCACTCGTTCGCGCTACTTTATGTAAATATATTCCGCACAAATAATTTAGAGAAATCAAAATAAAAATAATAATAAATTAATCGTTTTTTAAAAGTAATATTCTTATGATCATTTAAATACGATTATAATTATATAATGTACTTTAAATGTGTTATTAAATTTATTATGTATTTAAATTTATTATTACTATGTTATTAAATTTTTTAATTCAACTAAATATTTTAAGATACTATTATAATTTACTATAATTTTTGAATGTTTGCAAATCTAAATGCTCCATTTTAAAAGCAAATATAAATACTAAAAGAATATATAATTAAATTTGATTGATACAGGAATAATAAATATAATAGTTGCAGTTTTTGATCAACAAATAAATAAATTATTAGAAAACAGAAGTATCTCCAAGATTTGGCCAGTAACCACTAATTACGTTCTACAAATTACGTTCAAAGTATTTAATCGCGAAGAAAAGCTCGATTGATCGCCTTGTACTTCTGTGAAGCGAAAGAAATGACCGAGTTTTTTTTTCCTCGATTTTTACATCGTGCCGCTTCGTTACTCTTCACCGTGTTCACCGGGTTGCTCCCTTTACAGTGTTATCCGAGTAAATGCATCCCTTAAGAATGGCGTTATTATAGCTCCTTCCACGGGAAATGTGCCGCTCGAATAAGGAGGACTCTCTTTGCTCAAGAACCGCCGCTCTCTTTCTTTGTACCGGCCACTCGAAGAACTTGATTTTTCCACTGTAGCTTTCTCTCCCTTCCTTACTATTCACTAGACACTCTTTTGAAAAGGACAGATCTCAAAACTCGGCCATTAATTATGCTTAACGTAATTTTAATTTTACGGAAAAAACAGTTTTGCCAAAGTATTTAAAAATTTAGCTAGATACAGATCTGAAAACAACTTTGTTGGACTATCAAAATAATTATGTAGAATGCTCAAACTGGTTGCCAGAATGTCAAAACTTTTTACAGCATTGCTTATCATGCTTGAATTTTCTACATAATTATTTTGATGACCCAACAAAACAGATCTGTATCTACCTAAATTTTTTAATACTTTAGCAAAATTGTTCTTTCCATTTTTTTGTTCCGATGTTTATCCGAGCTGCTAATACATTGAAAAAAACTAAGCCATGTTTATCGATTGATTAAAATTTTAAAACATGTTCTCTGTCAAAGTAATAAAAATGATACTAAATAGTTTCTTTTATTAAAAGCAGATATCTACATATATATAATGTGTAGTCGGAAGATTATAATCAATTTAGTTCTACATATAGCATTTGATACTAAAAAACCATCATTTATATCGAAATCTGCGTGTATTAGATCTATGAAATTTATTGTCGAAGTATTAAATATTTCAATATTTTCTATTCATTTATCAAAAAAATTTTGCAAGAAATCGCATATAACATATATATAGTATTTTTTTATATGTTTTCTACATATCAAAATTTCTAAAACCTAAAAGAGGCATCTTTTCACAATGTCCTCAGTGCGTGAAATTAAAACCAGCAATTGTTTCATATGTAAAATTGATAAATTTCAACCGTAATATTTTTCGCTTATGAGCCCCGATTGTATCACAAATATCGCACATGTGGGGGAAGATGCGAAATTGGTGGTTGTGTACGAGGTCGATGCGGGGAATAGCGAGCTATCAGTCGTTGGGCAAGTGTGTAAGTGTACGTAAGCCGTGCTTGCGGGAGTACGTGGCCCGAGATACACGTTCGAGCCTCACGGACCATTTCCCACCAAGCCGTGCCTGGGTTACATAGGTACCATCGCCATCCCTGTCCCACCGTCACCACTCCGAGCTCCTTCTTCGACTTCGCCACACGTTCTTCGTTCAGGAACAACATACCTATATGTTCACTGCCGCGAGGTATTGCACTGAAAATAGTGCATCTACGGAGTGTCTTCGCCTGATCGAACACCAAATTTCAAGAAAAATCGCATGTGGTTTCTATCTCTACATCGATTTATATACCTTTACGTTATTATTATGTCTATCGTCCCGAGTTTTTCTATTGTAGTTCAAATTTATATCATTTTAAAAGTTTTCTTCCCTTCGCCATTTAATTGACAATTTATCTTCTGAAAAATTGATTATCTGTATACATTTCCCTATTTTTTATTGAAGAATATACATATATATATTCATCGTTGTCAAAATAAATTCCTATGTTCTATTATATGTATAATCTTTAAAGTACTAAATCGTAAAAAAATTACTTCCACTTCACCAAAGTTTGATCCTCTTCTCCGGAACTTCTTCCGATCCTTGAGAAGGACTTAAGAAAGCTGCGAAGAGAGTTTCCTAGACTTGCGTTCTTCGTCCGCGCTTTGTGCAACGTCGCACCACGTAATCGCGTTCACGTCGCGAGCTTCGATCTCGCAATCGCGCTTTGAGAGTCTATCGAACACGAATCTGCTGGAGAGTGCCGGTACATCCCTGCGGCGGGATGCAACCTCAAATAATTTATCGCGAGAAGACTCGAAGAAATCGAATACCTCGTTGTGTGCATTACAGAATATACATGAAATATATACAACCAGTTGGAATAAAATTTAAAATTATATAAATATTAAATTATGTGCTTGTTTCGATGAAACAGCTCGAGGTAAATTTAATGAGGCTTCACTGGCGTCACGTAACATCGTGTTAGTGGATTTCATTGCAATATTAATCTGTTTTAATCGCACTCCTTTTTAGTTTCAACGATAAAGATTAATTTTAAAACAATGAATATGTGATATCTCGCGAGATTTTACAAGTAAATATTTCTGAGAGAAAATTACGTTCTATTTAACTCATCACATTTTTCAGTCGTGCTATCAATCACACACTCCTAAAATCGATCGATCATATCGCGAGAAATCACACGAATCTCATGAACACTTAGGGGCTACTTGAGCGGCTATTAACCAAAAATCGAATTGATGCGAATGGCACCGATCTCGCGTACGTTCCGGCCGTGTTCAATCGAATCGTTTCGAGTGGCATCAATTATTACGGTCGTTTCATCACCGCAATGGGACCCGTTATTAACGAGATGGTGCGACGGCGATGGTATCGTTGCCGCCGTCGCTGTTGTCATCGTCATTCCACAATGCAGAATGCGAGGATTGCCGGCGATATAGCCCTATCGATGTCTCTTCGGAATGATATTCACATATTTAATGAAATTCGCGAAATAACAACAGCACTCGCATCATAATTTGATCGAACTAACAATTCTTTTACTATTATAGAAATTACTTCTAAATATTCGACTTTGTCACGTCTGCCTAGCTGCCCCTCTCCCTCCCCCCACTTAATCAAATCGTATAATGAATAAATTATATAATAATGCGCTATTTACGCGCTCTCAAAATTCGCGAACAAAATTTTTGCGCTCATTTCGTTTAGTTAAAAAAAAATTTTTTGTGAGGGGGCTGAGTAAGCTGTCAGTCAGCCCTCCACGTGTTAATAATAATCGGAAATCTCTCTCTAACTTGTTTTAGTGCATAAATTCAATGAATATAATATTAGAAGATTGAAATTAAAACGTGCAAATATTTTAATTATATAATACTCAAACATTCTTCCTTTTTTAGTTGAACTTCACTAATTATCCAGTGCCAAATATGCCACTGGGTAATTAGTAACTATCCATTCATTTAGATTTAGAGAGTATAAGATACTTCTTTTATATTTCTTTTTGTCATATATTTTTGTGATTTTATTATATCGTGAAAATGTAATAAAGATAAAATTAAATTAAATTAAATATTGACTCTCCGTCGGCAACATGGGATTTTGAAAGCCCAATCAATTTTTTAACTGCAAATTCTCGTGTAGATAAATATAAATAAAAAGTAAAGTACAACGTGATTTCTATAACGATAATAAAAACTTTGTAAAAGCTTTTGCAAAGTATAAAAGAATTTTTTCAGATTTTTATACAATCCAGGATAACACAAAAAATCTGCACTAAGTTCAAAGACCTAGATCGCTGACCGAAGGTGCAAAATTACATGTTGTCGATGGAGAATTAAATATACCTCTTTAATCCTTTTTTTATCTATAAATATACCCGATAAAAGCAGATTTTCCCCTAAAAAGTAATCTGTGAATTCTTTTATAAAATCGTTTGACAAATAATTTTTTGCTCGGTATTTCTATTTATAAAATCAAGTTACACAAGGTGCTTTAGCAAACACGTAGCGTATATTCCCTTTTTAAGCTTTTTCGGCCACATATTATTGCAAAAGGATTTACAGAGTAATATCAATTCTTTTACGCAAACACGTTGAGTGTCGTTTTGTAATAAAAATCTCTTCACACCTAACAAGTATTTTTGATTGAAAAAGCACTCTGTAAATGTATGCAAAATTTTTTATCTTTTATAATATTATTTACGCTTCTTGTCGATAGGCAAATGTGACTTGCGATATAATATAATGCCATACAACGAGCGATAACTTTGCAGAAGTAAATTCTCACATTATATGGTAGCTTGCTTTCATACGAAGAGAAATCGATATAGTCAAGTCGATAGAATACAGAGAGGTTATTCGAAATTACGAGTTACATCAATAACATTGAATATCGCCCGAAGTTGCTAGTCGTAAACGCATAAAATACGTAAGGACGTGTTTATGTGCTCGTTCGCGCGCATGAACATTCATGTGCAATCGGTTATATGTACTCAACTGTGTATCGCGCTATCATACGTACAAAGTGCATGATTTTCTTCATTTATACACGCATAAATGTCGAAATGCACTTTAAAAACACAGATATAGATAACCGCTGCCAATTAAATCAATTATTTGTGACCGCCGTTATCGCTTAAATTGTTCGACAACGTATATTTACAGCCGTATAATCTTCAATCGGTATTTTTTTGCAAAAATTCGACAACGTAATGTCCACGCCTAAATGACCTCATCGTTTTTGTAACGGTTAACTTGCATATTTATTCTCCCATTACGATACATGTTAAGTAATTAAAATTTACAGACCAACGTGTTTGCTAAAAGCTTCGAGCGGATTACTATTAAAATGCAATTACAAGTTGTAGCATTCGTGTGACGCAGTCAGTAAATATTTTATTTTATCACTTTCATCGGAAAAAATACGAATTTCTTAAAAATCATTAGTTTAGCCACTAATTTTATTTTTAAAATATAATATAATTTTTATAAGAAAAAGAGCTTTATATTATGTGCGTCTGTAAAAATCATGGCTTCTTTAAATTAATTTAGAACTTTTAATTAAAACATAATACTACGTGTTATCCATTTATTTTCTCACTAAATAAATTTTTTCATTCCTCTTAAATTTCGTAATTATATTTTCCTTCCACATTTTTTTTTAAAGAACGAATCTCTTGTAAATAAAAAAAATTATCATAAAAAATTATCATTAATCATGAATACAGATACAGCGCATCGAATGTATGCATACTGTGCACTAGATAATATAAGTTCTCTCCGTGCTTTCTTCCGTGTTCAACCCGTTCAAGCTCTTCCTTTTTACCACTGAAATCGTTAGTGAACTGCGAAGACTTAAATTGGCGCCCGAGCTGTCGGAAAAAGCAATTTTGTTTGAAATCTGACCGCTTTTAAGGAGCTGCGATCCTGCTCTAACTCACTGACCCGACGCCAGCTTCCAAGAGACGTATAAACCGCTTTATTGCGCTCTTAAGTATTTTCCTCGCAGGCCTGGCGAGATATCGCGCCTTAATCGCGGCTCCTAAATCTCGATTGCGGATCGTAAAATCGTTACGTCTCTATTAACTTCTATGAATTTCGCGGAATTATCTTCGGTTTTTTGCACACCATGAAATTGCACATCCAGCAAGACGAATATCCAGTCAATAATTCATTCCATGAATTATTGCATTATATGTTTATTTTACAATTGACTGATCAATTATTATGTGATTATTAAATTAAATTAATTATCTAATATTACGACTGAGATATTAATTGAAAATATATGTACATTACACTGTTGTTAAAAAGTATTGTTATGAAATTATTATTGTACAGAGAATATTACAAATTTGTAGAAACTAGGAAGACTCATTATAAATCATCTATCTATTATTTGACTTACAAGTTACACAAACAAAAATGTTACGTAAGTAACTCTGAAATTCTACAATGTATCTTAAGAGGTAAATTATATGAACTTTATGAACTGTCGTCAGCTCAGAATTCTCTCTTTCTGTCTGTATACTTTCGTCGAGGAGAGGAAGAGAAAGAGACAAAACGAGAGCAGAAGGGAGGCGTATAAAGACGTTCGTCCAGCACCACTTGACGTTAGACAGCGCGGAACACCGGAACTCGGATTCCCGTTCGTGGAGGACGTTCCTCTATTCCGAGGGAACCTATTCCGAGCCTGTCGGAGCGTAAGAAGCGAACTGCACGGCCTCAGAAGAGTAGAGATGGGGGGGACCCGGAGGCTGAGTCTGGTTATGCCAGATGCCAAATTTTACGAGCAATGCCTCCTTCCTTTTCATCTTTCGTGACGACAACGGCGCCATTTCCCATCGTCGTTTTTTTGCTATGACCGAGCTATCCTTTTTTTACTCTTGTTTCTTCTTCCTCTCATTCTCTCTTTCTGTCTCTTCCCTTTCTGCGGTCGAACGGAGTTTCAATCGTAAATTGTACGGTAGTCTAGTCAGTGCAAGTGTAAGTGCGAATGCGAGTACACAGCTAATCCTACGAGAAAAGGCGAAGGGCGGAATCTTGGCGTGAAGTCAAAGCAGGAAAAACGAAAAGAGCGAAATAAGATGATATTCTCATCGTCCCACGATCGATTTTATTGCTCAAAATTGCAAGAATTTTTCCAAAAACCGCCAGCACAAATGTGAGGAAATTTGGAATAAATGAATTTTTGATTAAGTTGTTCGTAATAATTTTTCTAAAATTCATCTTAACTATTTTTTCATATTATATAATTAACTTCTTTATCTTTATAAAATTACAATTAAAAAAAATTGCATTATTATTTATTGTTAATTTAGTTCAGTAAATACTCTTCGTAGAACTTTCATAAAGTTTAAAACTTTAATCTAAATTTTTCTAACACTTTTTATTTCTCCTTTTTTTCGATTATAAAAATTCGACATTGCACTCATAATTCTAATTTCAGAATTTAAAATTATCTTAGTATTTTTTATTATATATATATATATTTGATAAGCTCCATGAGAAAGATAAAAAAAAATACTTGAACTCAAGAATGACAAGAAAGAATCTGGACATTAATCAGCAGATTAAGCGAAAAATTTCCGCCTTAATGATGCAAGAATACGCACATGGATGCGCGTCTTCCATGATTTCGCATTGCCATCTACATTGCGTCCACTTCTCATTGTTATTCGGACAATAGAATAAAATTATAGCCGCCATGCTAATATCTGCGAGTGGGAGATGGATTCGCATGTCGGCTTGATTGAAATGTCACCGGCGCAGATAACCGACGCGAATCCGAAAGGAGGGTGCGTCAAGTGGACAATGGGCTTGACAGGTGCTTCGATGGACTTTCGCCTTCCAGTCACGCATTTCGCATCGCGCCCTTCGTGGTTTTGCCAGAGATATATGTCGATAGAGAAGAGAAAAGGACGCACATAATATTTTAATTAAGTCATCGTACGTGTAATAATAAAACAAAAATCGATCCGAAAGCTGGGATTCCATAAAGAAAATTGTGGCCCTTGTTACTTTTTATTAAAAAATTAACACAAAATATTTTCTTACTTAACTTTTTGAGAAGTTTTTTTGCTGTATTATTTTGAGTCGTGAATTTTGACATACTCTGTATATGTACTCGAAAAAATCAATGTTATTTATTATTTCATTTTTGTTTCGAGACAAAACATTAATTATTCTAATTTGAAGCTACCATTATAATAATATCAAGAACAATTTTTATATTATTATATTATGTAATGTTTTTATCACAATTTTGCGTATAATTAATTTTGAGAGCGAACAGAAGATATTTTTCTAATCATACCGTCATTATTAATTTTAATTATTAAAACATAAAACATTGTATTGTAACTTCGAATATCATCATATGTATCGAGCGTGACGTCCGGATAAATAATCGTAGGCCTTGTTGAGTGAAAGCATTTCGAAGGGAAACAAACAGTGGAATGGTTACTAAACAAATATTGGTTTTGACAGGTGTTTCGATACACTTTCGCTGCTCATTAGAATCACACCCGGTACTCATCGATCCACCTCACTTTCAAACTCGCACCCCTTTAAGGTCAATGTACTCGAAGCTCCAAAATATGTAAACGATGGAATAACACTTTACTCTGTAGATTTATTTTCTACATGTAAGAATTACGATTTTCCATGTATAGACAAATGCTAGGTAGCTAATGAGAATTATTTATTGATAAAATTATTTTACAAGTTTGTCTAATATTTTTTTATTTCATCAGAAGATTTTGTATTCTATTTATGTAATCCATAAATTATAACGAAATTTAAAAGACAAAATATTAATTTTATACATTTCACTCTATATATATATATGTCTTGATTCTTAAATGGTTCCTCATAAAAAAAATATGTACTTAAAATAAAAAGTATAATTCTGCTCTAGATTTTATAAAAGACTAATTAAAATAGAAATAATTCTATTTTCGGTCAAAGTGAATCTTAGAGTTTAACAGTAAATGCAAATATATTATAACTGAAGTAATATACTTTTTGCAAGTATATTACTTCAGTTTTATAAACTGCACGCTAATAAAGTATGTGGGATTTGAAATGCAATCTCAAACAGAAGCTGAATTTAATATCTCAAATTACATTGATCGTCTATTCTAATAGTGAAGTTAATCAGATCTTAAAATCTATAAATAATTTATTGCGATTTTATCATAAATGATACAAATTGTCTACGTATTGCTCAAATAATTCTCCACTTCATCACATGTCGAGCAATTCGCATGCATTCGATGCCGCGAATTTGCGGAACGACAAAGCGGTGATGGTATTAACGGCAACGCTGAGCGACGCGTCGTGTCGATTCCGCACGTAACCGTGTTCGGGATACGGCACCCCGTTGCCGTTAAGCCGTCGGACACGCGACCTGACATACGTGGGAAAGCGCAGCACGTGCACCGTGTCGGGTGCAGACCCGACAAGCTCCGTCGAGATCGTCGCTGGGCCACGCGCGTGTCTGTGCGTGTGACGCGTCGCAACATGGCATAGGACGTGGTGCGTCGCGACGTCCAGACCGCAACCGCGAATACCGGCTGCTCCAAAGTCGAATGGTTGACACGACGTCGAAAACCGCGCTTGCATGCGCTGTCTTTGACGAGGAAACGCCGTTCGCGATAATTGCTATTTAATTTATACACTAATCGGCTTGATGGATTATAAAGTAACTCGAAAATTATAGGACTTATATTTTATTATTTACGTGCTACCACAGATTTAAAGATTAGAATAAGCGTTTGCAAACTTAACTTTGACAGTATTGGCGGATCCATGAGGGATGATTCTCCCCTTACAATCTCTTTTTTTAAAAAATATTTATAAGAAAATATAATATTTTTAATGTTTCTGAAACGCTTAATCACAATTTTGATATTCCAAAAATATATTTTAATTTAGAAACTCATAAATATAGAAAATAAATTCTATTATATTATTCTTTTTTATATTAATATATCAATATAATTTTAAACAAAACATTTTATGTGAATCATACATTTAAATAATACTTTGTCAATGTAATAATTTAAATAATAATTTAATATTAAATCTTTTCATATTTCACTTAAAAATAAATTTTGCTTACAGCGCGCCAAAGGCTCCCTTTGACAAATTTCTGGATCCGCCAATGCATGACACATTCGATCAACAATCGTTGGAATCATAAAATATGTATATGGAAGCAGAAATGAACGTATTGCTGCATGCTTATCTAATACATAATTTCGGCAATCTTTAATGATTGTTTATGAGACCAGAGCGGATTCGCATTAATCATAGATGAGCCATTTAATCACGATATCACCGGCATTTATCGAGTGTCGAAGAGCGGAATGTTTGCAACCGGTTGGCGCGGGAAGCGAGCGCAATAGTGGATGCCGTAGCAAAATTTCGCTTTGGTTGCCCGCATTATCGTCGAGCGCGATTCTACGCCATATTTTAATCAAGGCTCGTGAGAGCGCGAGAACCGCGCGGATTGTGTGGGAAACCCGAGAGCGCGCACTCGTGCGCACAATGTCATGACATATAATGTGGTTGGAAATTCATTTTCTTCCTTTATTCTCAGTTTGGTTACGCACACTGCATGGTGAACATAACAGCATGAGTTAATGTGTATTATTAACAGCACTAAATGCCTATGATATATGTACATCATTGTTCAGAACGACAACGCGATGACAAAAGCCTGACACGATTGAAATTAACTGCAGCGATATGTTATTGCAGTGTGTAATGATATTATCACACATAATTTATCGTTAAAAAGCGTGGATGAGGTAGTTGAATAGATGACAAATATTTGTGCCATATGCGTCAAAGGAGTAAAAATAATTAACTTGTTTTTTAACTCAGAAATAATCACCTGATATTTTAAAAATATAAATACCTCCTCAACGATGAAAAAGTGTGAATTATTATAAAGTATGAAATATTGTTTCGTATGAATATTGTTTAACACATTTTCTTTCTCGTCGGTGTTAGTTATTGTAATGTGACACATTAAAAAAATATTTTTGATATATAAAAGATTATTACTGCGCTGACTCTTAATTGTCCTCGTTTTTTTTATTTGTTTCTTTGAAGATAACAGAAGAGTCTTCAGATTTAAACAAATTTTTATTATTTTCTTTCTTTTTTAATAACTACTCTTTATAAATCTTTAAAAGTATAGAAATCCATCAAAAATCAATAAAAATTTTAGAAATTCTGTCATAATAAATTATTTAACGTGATTATATATATATATATATATATATTTCGTTCAATATTTATTTAATTTCTACTTCTTCCAGAAAATTGTTATTAAATTCGTATAGTATTCTCGAATACTAACAAACTGAAAAACAATCAATAATATATAACATTATGTTGGTAATATTAGTAATTTTAACTGGGATATAAAAATATCCCATGTTTACGTAAAAAAAATCAGGTGACTATTTCCGGATTAATACTTTTTGGCATGATTTCGTTCTCAGCCTTCGATTCATTTCGATCGTCATCAATTCTAATTTTAATCGCACACGAGTTCATCGATTTAAAGTCAGAGTCTATCGTGACAGGAATCTTTTATGGTATCGCTCCGCAACCGGAATCTCGGCTCATTGACACCGTCTCCTCCTCTACCACCGGACTGGCTCCGTGCCAGTAGTCCCCGAAGACCGGTACCGGTAAGCAAGTAACTATCGATTATATCGGCGAACCGAAATCTCAACCCGCACACCTACCTGGGAACTACCTACCTACCTACCTACCTACCTCGTCTCGCCCCGAGTCACCCACGTGGGTGGCGAACGCATACACGAGAAGTCTCGAGCGAACTACGCCGTGAGCGGGAAGACCGGTCAGCGGCCGCCTTCCGCTACTGAATTATCGATATAATATAAGTTTCGCCGGATACGAAGTCGAGTTTCCGTTCGCCGCGTTACTGCCCCAAGGCAAGGCGTCGAGGCATTCGAGAGCTATTGATCGCCTTGTGACCGAGCATCGAATGGAGCCGGCGGCGACAGGCCCGATATCGTCGATTCGGAATTCTAGAACCTCATCGTACGACGAGTCTCTATTAGGTCATCCCAAGATGACTCGCGATGTCGCCGGTTTGAAATTGTATTCATGTCGGTTGGAATGTCGATATGCAGTAGGATATATATTTATCATCGAGAACGAAAAAGCGAACGATTAATGGAGCCAAACCAATCTCTCACCGAATCAATATTGATACATTACAAATTCAGCCACTACTATATACGACAGTTTTATTTCAACACATTTTACATTACGCGAAAGAACGATTTTGCTGAAATATTTAAACATTTATAATAGCTATAGGTACAGAAAATAATTCTGTTAAACCAAAATAATTACGTGGGAAATTTAACATGAGCAATGTTGCACAATATTTTAGTATTCTATAATAGCAATCAACTTGAGCGTCCTACATAATTATTTTAATAGTTCGATAAAATTATTTTCAAATTTATTCCAGATAGCATAGAGAGTTCAAAAAGAATTCAAAAAGAATTCAATTGCTATATCATCAATTTAGAATTCATTTTTAGACACAAAAAGAACTCTTTTTCTGATAACAATTCTGAAAATGAACTCGGAATTGATGACATGCGACTGAATTTCTTTTGTGCTATCTGGGATGTCTAGCTAATTTTTCAGATATTTCGGTAAAACCGTTGATTTCGTGTATCAATTGAATTCGCTCTCGTTTATAAAACAATATTTCGCGATACATGAATCAATAAAGTGTTCGTAATCAGTTTTCGAGATACGAGGTCTGCGGAAGTGATGGCGACAAGGCGAACGTTCTGTTCCGGTGCAACGGAATAATTTATGCGATAATTGCTGCTCGAGTGAATGTTCGTGAGGCGCGCAGGTGCGCGAAGTAGCCGAGCAGCGTTGAGATGGTAAAGTGGGATTGTTCCTTCTTAGGTATTATGAAAATTATATCGGCCTATTCGAATGGAAATGGCGAGGCGCACTTTTATGCACGTTCACTGCATATGTATCGCGCCATTCGAGCGTATCTGTTGAACGTGCCTGCGACGGCCAGCTCAATGACAGCGCGTGATGAATTAAATATCCAGGCACTTATAAAGCTGTTATTAGTGAATCTTCCTTCTAGTGCGACGAGCACTATTCGTTTGTGTATGCCGATAGTTTACGGAGAAATGCCGAACAAGCTTTCGACGCAATACGCGAAAGTTTACAAAGTGTTCGATGGAGCGTGACATAATTGATAAGATACTTTCCAACGTATATATTGAAGCTGACTTTCCTTTAACAAAAATTTATACGCGGTATCTCAAAAATATGATATTACATCATCTCGAATATTTGCAATTTTTATTAGATTCCAAAGTTGTAAATAGATTTAACAATCTTGAGAGAAAATCTATGTAAGATAGTCTGTTCTACTTCTTGAGAAAAGTTTGACTACAAATATTTTTTACAAAAAGCAATCTTACTGTTGATTACAAACTTTACCGAATATCGTACATCAAGTAGAAAAGGTAGCAACATAAAGATACATTAGAAACGAATTCAGTGCATATCAAATTAAACATCTTGTGTAAAAGAAATAGTTGCAGAGTAAACTCGTTAAGAGGGAATCACCAGAGCGTAATAATTATCTTAAATATAAATAAATACAACGTCACAATACTATTGTTGATTTAAATAATTCGGAAATGAGTGAAAGTTTTCATATAATAAGAAATAATATCTTAATGACGTTATTAAAGTCTTGTCTACAAAACAACTTCCTTACATAAAGCATCGTGTTGTAGTTAAATACGTAATTTAAGTTCTTCGAGATGACGATCTTTCTTTCTCATATTTGATCGAATAGATCGATCGAAATAAAAAATATATAGCATAGACGAGTGAAACAACATAAAAAAATCAAAATCATTGCATTATTAATGAATTATATATGAAATAAGAGGAAAATCCTTTGCAGAAAATTGTTTTTATAAACAATTAATAATAATTATAATTATATAGGACTCCTCAATGTTTAACAAATTCAAAAATATGTTAAACATTAACGCAGCGTTGACTCCTACTTCCCATTATATTCTATTCTTGAATTCATAAAAAATTGTTTACAGAATAAATGTATATATAAAACATGTTATTTACTAATTTCGTTCTCTTTTCTAAATTTCCATAAATTTTTACATATGACCGTTCCTTTTTATTATTCTTAGTTATCGATTCTAATATGATTACCGATATTGCGCGGATAAATATAATCATTATCTTCATTGCTTATAAATTTCAGATTCTTCCATAATTATCCGACCCGTAAATCCAATTTTCGCGTATTGCCTTGTTTTGCTGGACGCAACCTCGATTTAGAGCGGCTCTTCGACCGTCAGAACGGAAGGAAACGATAATCGAATTAATCGCCAGCGTCGTTCGCTCAAGCGCTACAGCTAATAATAATTTCAATTATCGATAATTGCACACTCTTTAATACATACGTCCTTTTGATAACAATTACTACAAAAATTATCTCTTTAAAAGTGCCAAATTTTTTCAATTACTTACTTTTAACTTTCTGTTTGACTTGTAGAATCAGTAGAATAACTTACAAAGAGAGGCTACGCTCTGCTCTTCACCTATTTTGATCAAACTTGCAGCAATGTTAGAGGAGTCTATCAAATGAACATCTGCAAAGCCGTTTCCGCTAATGGGGCTTAAAAGCTGAGTAAAAAAAATGAGCATTTAAAAATATACCAAAAAATCTGAAAATAGTCTAATATCTCGGAAAGTATGCATTTTTGAGAAAAATGTCTTAGACAAAAATGGTAGGGTTTGATAAGATGTATTTTTACTGGTTTTATTTGACCTCGGGTGGCATCGCTAAGATCAAGTCAAGGTTGATGATGCCTCCCAAGGTCAAACCAATAAAACCATTTTTGTCTAAAACATTTTTCTCAAAAATGCATACTTACCGAGATATTAGATTGTTTTCAGATTTTTTGATATATTTTTAAATGCTCATTACTCGGTTTCTAAGCCCCATTAGCGGGAATGGCTTTACAGGTGTTCATTTGGTAGACTCCTCTAACATTGCTGCAAGTTTGATCAAAATCGGTGAAGAGCAGAGCGTAGCCTCCACTTGTTAGCGTTTTTCCATATTTTTTTTAAATCAAAATGTTTTTAAAAAAAGTATTTTTTGCTACATTTATTTTTATTTTTAGATATTTATCGTTTAATTCTTTTATTAAAAATATTTTAGAAGAATTTTATTCAATGTATTTTTGAGTAAGAGAGTTAAACAATAGATACTCAAAAATAAAAATATATGTAGTAAATATTTAATTTTTCTTAAGTTATTAATTGATTGAAAAATGTAATTAAAATCTTATTAAATTGTAGATGCATATTTATATTCTCAATGTAAAATCGAGCTATTTCAGGAAATGTTGAGTGTAAAATTGGAAAGTTTAGAAAACCTTTATTTTAAATACCAGCTTAACATAAATTTAGAAACGCTCATACATTGTTAATCTGTTCGCGTTGACTAACCAGATAATGGTAGCAAGCAAATGAATTAATCTTGGGATATACATAGGATTCAAAAGCATATCCTGCGAAATTGCAGATTCTACATCCCTAAATATGCATTTAATAAGTTATAAATATAATTATAATAAATAATGGTTAATTTAATATCTGTATCATTAATGGCTCATAAATGTTATTTAGACATTTGAATTATAATATTAAACGCCCAAATAAATCTTTTATTTTCAATTTAATACACAGGTACCTATATTACTTTAAAAATTATAATTTCCAATGATAAATTGGAGCATCCTAAATTTTGAATATATGTTTAATAATTATTATATAAATAAATAAAAATTAATTACTATAAATTATTCTAAAGTTTTATGTCTACTGTTGTAAAATAAATAGAAGAAAAAACAATACCTAGCGACATTTATAAAATTTAATTTTGAAATGCTAACAAATTTCAAACAAAGCTCTTTGCACTTCCTGTATTTTACGATTTAATGTTCATATTAAATGATTCTATTAATTAAACAAAACTTATTAAATTAAATATAAAGTACATTTCTTGTCTAAGATACACTTTTATGTCATAATTAAATTATAGCATTATTAAACATGTATTAAAAAGTACGCAAGTCTACAGAAATTACGATAATAAAAATTTAATTAATTGTATCTTTATTTTAATTAATTCTATATGAAGCGTACGTTGTATAAAATTACGTATCTTTGTTCTTGGCACTTTTTCGATACGCGTCAGCTAAAGCTTTGACTTGTTTCTCCTGCTTGATTTGTCGGTTCCTTTTTGTGGCATTGTCTTCCATCATCCTCCCCCGCTTTATCTTTTGTTACCAGTTCCCCGCTTTCAACGTTACCGCGGGCTGTATCGGGTTTCCGTCCGCCTGACGATTTGTCTTCGGAATTCTCTGTTTCTTAAAGCATAAGCTACTTTTACTTCCTTTTTTTTTCTTTTGCTACGAAGCAAAGTTCTACGCGAAGTAGAAAACCTTAAAACGTCGTCCATTTCGTTGACGGTGTTTCGTCGTATCGAGTGTATCGATTTCAGGTATGCTTTTCTCTAAAAAGCTTCTTAATACGCTATATTGTTTACTCATAATATTAATAAATAACGTATTTTACTCTGTACTTATGTATAATAAATTTTTGAATAAATAATTAGTATTTTATCATATTATATAATTCATAATGCGTTTATCACAAATAAACAGATTAATATTTTCTCCAGAATTATTGTAACGTACAATTATTATTAATATTCCAGCTTGATGTTTTTGCTGTAATATTTATGTATGATTTATTTTTAAAAAAACACGAAACATACATTCAATGCTTTTTAATGAAAATATGGAAGAAATTAAACATTTGTCTTTAAAAAAAAATTAAAAGTAAATATATAAATTATAAGTAAAATATCATATATATTAAAGAAATTTCTATTATAACTATTCGAATAAATATGTATTAAAATTTAAATTTTTTGTAAGCTCTTCCTAGTAAAAAACGCTTAAAATTCTAAAATTCTAAAATATGAAAGGAATATACTTTTAATATATTTCACAAAACTTCGAGTAGTCTTCATTTTTATACATCTAATCTCTAAAAAAATGAAACAACGCGACACTACCTGAGCTTTTTTTCGACAAAATTAAATTTCTTATGAATCTACAGCCTTCATTTATCTACAGTCTTCATTTATCGCACTGTTATGTATCACAATATGCTTTTTCATTCATTATTTACGTGGCTCATACAGTCAATCTTTCCTTCCAATCATATATATACGACAGAAATGCAATGCACAGGACATACATCAGCGGCGTATCTCTACAAGCATCTGCGACCGAGAAATAAAATTTCCCGAGAGCGTATCCGGCATGTTTGCGCACAGCTAAGCGCACATTCTCGTGCGCCCGATCGCGCTCGGATTGTGCGCAGACACGCATTTCCTGCATCCGGTGATCGCGTTGAATCGACCGATAAATTATGCGAATTCGTTTAAAGGTGAATTCACACGGTGCATGCGATTGTTCAGACAGATTCTAGAATTTAACGCTATTCCTTGATGATTGTGCATGACGTAAATCACTTAAAAGTTCTTTAAAAATTTCCTAATGTTTACAATCTTCTAAAAATGCCCGATAAAAAGATTAGATCTTTCCTAACAAAAAGATTTCGAAAGAGTTAATGCAGCGTGCTTGCGATTTAAATGGATATTGCACAGCAGGTGCACAAACGATATACAGATCATTACATGAAAAGCTACTCTTACAGAAGACCATCACATGATGAACGCATCAGCGATCATTTGAGGATCGATGATGCGCACACTGCACCAATTTTCAGTTCTCGATATTCACGTATTGAAACGCGATATCATGACATTATTGAATTGTGAACAGACAGTCTGCAAACGTGCTTGATTAGGAATAATTAATTGGGCGCGAGCAAGATAGACAGATAGTTAGATAAACAGTCCGTCTCTGCTGCTGTATATAGCCATGCTTACAAATTCTTCAAAACTAAAGTTCATGAAACTACTTATAATATTGTAATATCAAAATATTTGGTACTTTCATATATTATCAGTCACAAATTAAGTATTATATTGAGAAATATAAACAAGATCAAAATTAATATTCATAATTAAAATATTAATACTATACTAATATTTATACATAACTAATATTTTATTAATTTCTAAATCGGAAAGAAAACATAATAGAAGGCTACTTATTTAAATTTTAAAAGAAAGAAGAAGAGAGAGTTTGACGATGTATATTGACGATACTTTGTTGAAGCAGTAAGATTCTTAAAAATATTGTTGAAAAAGAAGATGGATTTGAATCCTGCATCATAAGGATAATACAAAATTAAAAAGTTAGTCAAGTTACAAATACATGAATTTTCAACAAAATATACATTATTCGATAACTGCATGATGAATCATACTGTACGCGGAACGACGCAGATTTATCGTTTGCGCAATGCTTATCGATGGATAGACGAATAAATAATCAGTCAATTTACAGCTTTATCGCGTTATCTCGTTACTCATTTACTTTCACTCTCACTCTTATGTGCGGATATTAAAAAATTGAATTATTATTAAGGACAAGATCAAAAGATTTAACTTCAAAAGTTTCCTTTTCCCTCTTCCTCTTTGCGCGTATAATGCATGAAAACTGCACTAAAATCGAGTAAAAGAAAGCAGAGAGAAAAGATACTCATCGATGGTTAATTACATTCTTGCTTTTCCATTTCCACCCTTTGATCCTTCAATCGCGAGTTTCTATTTGCGTTTGCACTTCCGGACGACGATGGAGCGAAAAATTCGGTGTAACGAGGTAAACGTATTACCGCAACGGTATGCAGCCGATAAAAGACCTGCACGATTGCACGTATGCAATCGAAGGCTCGGTGTTTTCTATACCACAATACTCGATACGCACCAGGGATACCCACTGAACGATTGGTGACTGTTCCTGCGGGAAATTGAACACAAGACGATGACGTCTATCGATTCGTATATTTTTGCTTTGCGAAAACACAGTTTTTCGCTCTTTTCCTTCTACTACGCCTTCGCTATCGAAATTTCTAACCGTCCCATGATTCTTTCATGAAAGAACGTATAATTCAAAATACACTACGTTTCTCAGTCCTTCAAAATTCTACGAAAAATACGTTTAACAATTATAAAAACAAGGATAATATAACAAACGCAAAATACAAAAATACGTTTAATATAATTATGAAAACAAGAATAGCAGACGTAAAGTATTTGATGTTACGTATAATAAGAGAATATAAAAGAGTGGCATTATTAATTAATGAAGCTCATAAAAGCTCCGCTTTGATCTTATAACATCGGATTAAACGTTTAATTATTAAAATGTGAACATATGTGCAATTCGTTCCAGAAATCGTATACCGTCTGTGAACTCTATACCAGAACTCTATCGATTCATACATTGCGTTTTATGCAAGCACGATTTCTCGCAGCCTCGCGTTCTTCTCTCCTTCCTTTCCATGCACCTTACTCTCAAAGTTCCAGCTTCCGCGACTCGTCCTCGTCGGAGAAATGCATAATTTAAATGTCCCGCGTCCCAGTTTCCCGCCTTTTCAAGAGAATTGCTGATTGCTATGCCGAGTAGGGTACCTGCCCGGTGAATCGCGGAGGAGGGCCCTTAGCATTCATATACTTTCCCGGCTTTCACGGCTCATTTCTCACGACGTGCGACGACGCGACGCGACGCGACGCGAGGCAACACGGCGGCCGCTAGTTGAAAAAGTTTTCCATGGATATGCGAACGCGATATGCTGCGGCTACAGCTACTGCATCTCGTACTGCCCGATAGTAATGTGCGACCGAAAGCGATAAATCGAATTCCCCTGGAAACGAGAACAGTTTTCCAACGTAATATACGGGCGGCTCGAATTTCGCGGCGCTTTGATTTACGCGAATTTCGATCCGGTGCGAGCATTGCCCGAAACGCTCGAAACAACATCCATTCGGCGGCGAGGCATCGCGACCGCCTGTGTATTTCGTGTTGCGACATATCAACGGCGAGAGTTTGAGAGTGCGATTTAAAATGTTTGCGATAAATCGAAAGATATAGAAGAATAGCACAGCTGCGGATTATAAGATATTATTATTATTATTATTCAATTTCCTTGTTTTCTTCACCTCTCTCTTTTACGTTATAATTTTATTTCAAATAAAACAATTTTGTTGTCATTTCTGAAATATTAAAATTTCTTTTACGATCGTTTCATCTTAGTTTATCTAATATATAACTAGTATATAAAAAATAACTGATTACTTAATAAACTTAGACGATTTTAAATTTCAACAACTGCATGTAAATCTTCAATTTGCAATGTTTCTGTATTTTCGCCTTCCAAATAATAATTCTAAACTTGAGCCCGTTAAAAATAATACTACAATTAGGGGATATTACGTATAATTAATTAAAGACAAGGCGTACGACTACAGGACCGGGGTGATGTTCTTTCCATGATTAATAACGTAGTTTGCGCAACAATGGAATTCTGTTATTTGGACAACGTAGGATTTCAATGGGATTAAAAGTTAACTTCGACAAAGCGCGCGGCCCCAGGGCGTCGTGTGGTTTAATTAACGAACGATGATCATAATCGAGTCATGGATCACCGTGTTTAAAGTTTAATCGACTCTCATTGAACTCCTGCCTGACAAGGGGATTATTATGTAACGGTATCGACGAGCGCGTTTAATTGGCAGTCGATCGACTAGCATTTCCGTTCGTTCAACGTTGAACAACTTTCGATAACATGAAAACTTTTCCCAATAACTTTCCCTGAAAGATTGGCTTTTGGAAATCTCAGATTACTCCCGTTTATCTTGTGCAAATTTGATGAGTAACTTTTGCGTATAAAATGAATGCCTTCCTTTTCCGGAATTTTGTTTCGAAATGTTGTGGAAATAATATCGGTTTTTCATTATATTCACTATTTAGTATATATTAATTTTGTTTTTTAAATTTTCATGTAAAACAGAAACTATTTAAAATTTCGTATCATTATAGATAATTCTCTTTACATTTCTCATAGATTATACAGAGAGCATTGGACCATAAAGAGGACCATAAATTTTATTTATATATCCGTCCTCCAAAACCTCTTTTTTAATCAACATTTAATCATTATTAATATGCATAAACCGCTGTTGGCTTTATGAAAACAAGTAATCGGCTTGCACTCTCGATCAGCTCGACACAATACGCGGTTGAATGCATCTACGTCACATTTTCACGTTAGTACCGGCTTATCCCTGTGATTCCCGTTTAAAATGAATATCGCGGCACGCGGAATCATCGTGATCGTGCGGACATGGTGAATGAGCACGATACGTTAATCGATCGTTTTAATTGCAGAAATGTACAAAAAGTGAGCGACGGACGGACACGCGCTTGACGCTT